>NW_028155237.1:0-167942 GCF_905171665.1 Trachurus trachurus | reverse complement strand
CCCTAACCCTAACCCTAACCCTAACCCTAACCCTAACCCTAACCCTAACCCTAACCCTAACCCTAACCCTAACCCTAACCCTAACCCTAACCCTAACCCTAACCCTAACCCTAACCCTAACCCTAACCCTAACCCTAACCCTAACCCTAACCCTAACCCTAACCCTAACCCTAACCCTAACCCTAACCCTAACCCTAACCCTAACCCTAACCCTAACCCTAACCCTAACCCTAACCCTAACCCTAACCCTAACCCTAACCCTAACCCTAACCCTAACCCTAACCCTAACCCTAACCCTAACCCTAACCCTAACCCTAACCCTAACCCTAACCCTAACCCTAACCCTAACCCTAACCCTAACCCTAACCCTAACCCTAACCCTAACCCTAACCCTAACCCTAACCCTAACCCTACCCTAACCCTAACCCTAACCCTAACCCTAACCCTAACCCTAACCCTAACCCTAACCCTAACCCTAACCCTAACCCTAACCCTAACCCTAACCCTAACCCTAACCCTAACCCTAACCCTAACCCTAACCCTAACCCTAACCCTAACCCTAACCCTAACCCTAACCCTAACCCTAACCCTAACCCTAACCCTAACCCTAACCCTAACCCTAACCCTAACCCTAACCCTAACCCTAACCCTAACCCTAACCCTAACCCTAACCCTAACCCTAACCCTAACCCTAACCCTAACCCTAACCCTAACCCTAACCCTAACCCTAACCCTAACCCTAACCCTAACCCTAACCCTAACCCTAACCCCTAACCCTAACCCTAACCCCCTAACCCTAACCCCCCCCCCCCTAACCCTAACCCTAACCCTAACCCTAACCCTAACCCTAACCCTAACCCTAACCCTAACCCTAACCCTAACCCTAACCCTAACCCTAACCCTAACCCTAACCCTAACCCTAACCCTAACCCTAACCCTAACCCTAACCCTAACCCTAACCCTAACCCTAACCCTAACCCTAACCCTAACCCTAACCCTAACCCTAACCCTAACCCTAACCCCTAACCCTAACCCTAACCCTAACCCCCCCCCCCTAACCCTAACCCTAACCCTAACCCTAACCCTAACCCTAACCCTAACCCTAACCCTAACCCTAACCCTAACCCTAACCCCCCCCTCTTTTCTATTCTATGCCTGTACATGTCAGTTTTACTAACCTTAACCAATCCCTGACACATGCTGGACACTGGGATATTGCCTAAACTTAACCGACAGGTCCACAGCTTTCAGGTAAACTTGGTTTCATGTCTCTAGCCCACTCCTAGCCAGAGATATCAACTTGAAACCACCCGCTCTTATATGCCCTTTCATCTAAACACGCAAATATGCGCTTTTGGCCATAACTCACCAACGGTTAAGGTTAGGGAAATGGTTGATATGTCTATGGATTCCTCTCAGCAAGACCTTCAAGGAGACACCCAACATGTGGCCCGCGGACCTTCCTGGGCCGAGATATGGACACTTCCGGTCCGACTTTTACAAAGAAAGGAAATTGCCTGATTCGTGCTCCCAAGTGGTTTCCTGGGGAAGTCCATCCCATACATAGTACCCTGTGGCACTTAGGCGATTTTTCACTATGTCGCAAAACACACTTCTCGCGATATCTGGCCAACGCAATGTCCCACTGACCTCACACCCCAGTCCAGGCACTTGTCTACTCGAGACCTCTCTGGAGATACCCAACATGACCCATTTCGGTGACCATCAAAATCACTTCCGGTGCTGGACCAATCATGTTCAGAATTGCCTGAAACGTATAGTGGTCAACTTTCCTGGGGACCGCCCACCCATACATAGTACCCTGTGGCACTTAGGCGATTTTTCACTATATCGCAAAACACACTTCTCGCGATATCTCACCAACGCAATGTCCCACTGACCCCACACCCCAGTCCAGGCACTCGTCTACTCGAGACCTCTCTGTACATACCCAACATGACCCATTTCGGTGACCATCAAAATCACTTCCGGTGCTCGACCAATCACGTTCAGAATTGCCTGAAACATATAGTGGTCAGGTTTCCTGAGGACCGCCCCCCCATACATATGACCATGTGGCACTTAGGCGATTTTTCACACTTCCCCATTCATTCCTATGGGGGATTTTGATTGGCCAATAACTTTTGATAGGAATGTCGCACAGACTTGGTTCCGGTCTCTATCGATCGGGCGTGGTCGATAATGGGGGGGTAGGCGGAGTCTCAACTAATGAGCACTTAAGGGGAAAAATGAGCACTCAAATAACTCTGGAAATACCCCTTTTTTGGCCATAACTTCCGGTGGGAGTGGCCTAGAGACTCGGGACCGGTCTCAATCGAAATCTTTTGGCCGATAATGGGGGGGTAGCCGGAATCTCTAGTCTCTCAGATGCTCACAGGCAAATGAGCAACGATTTCAAAAGTGGCACTTATCCCTTATCCTAACCCTAACCCTAACCCTAACCCTAACCCTAACCCTAACCCTAACCCTAACCCTAACCCTAACCCTAACCCTAACCCTAACCCTAACCCTAACCCTAACCCTAACCCTAACCCTAACCCTAACCCTAACCCTAACCCTAACCCCCCCCTCTTTTCTATTCTATGCCTGTACATGTCAGTTTTACTAACCTTAACCAATCCCTGACACATGCTGGACACTGGGATATTGCCTAAACTTAACCGACAGGTCCACAGCTTTCAGGTAAACTTGGTTTCATGTCTCTAGCCCACTCCTAGCCAGAGATATCAACTTGAAACCACCCGCTCTTATATGCCCTTTCATCTAAACACGCAAATATGCGCTTTTGGCCATAACTCACCAACGGTTAAGGTTAGGGAAATGGTTGATATGTCTATGGATTCCTCTCAGCAAGACCTTCAAGGAGACACCCAACATGTGGCCCGCGGACCTTCCTGGGCCGAGATATGGACACTTCCGGTCCGACTTTTACAAAGAAAGGAAATTGCCTGATTCGTGCTCCCAAGTGGTTTCCTGGGGAAGTCCATCCCATACATAGTACCCTGTGGCACTTAGGCGATTTTTCACTATGTCGCAAAACACACTTCTCGCGATATCTGGCCAACGCAATGTCCCACTGACCTCACACCCCAGTCCAGGCACTTGTCTACTCGAGACCTCTCTGGAGATACCCAACATGACCCATTTCGGTGACCATCAAAATCACTTCCGGTGCTGGACCAATCATGTTCAGAATTGCCTGAAACGTATAGTGGTCAACTTTCCTGGGGACCGCCCACCCATACATAGTACCCTGTGGCACTTAGGCGATTTTTCACTATATCGCAAAACACACTTCTCGCGATATCTCACCAACGCAATGTCCCACTGACCCCACACCCCAGTCCAGGCACTCGTCTACTCGAGACCTCTCTGTACATACCCAACATGACCCATTTCGGTGACCATCGAAATCACTTCCGGTGCTCGACCAATCACGTTCAGAATTGCCTGAAACATATAGTGGTCAGGTTTCCTGAGGACCGCCCCCCCATACATATGACCATGTGGCACTTAGGCGATTTTTCACACTTCCCCATTCATTCCTATGGGGGATTTTGATTGGCCAATAACTTTTGATAGGAATGTCGCACAGACTTGGTTCCGGTCTCTATCGATCGGGCGTGGTCGATAATGGGGGGGTAGGCGGAGTCTCAACTAATGAGCACTTAAGGGGAAAAATGAGCACTCAAATAACTCTGGAAATACCCCTTTTTTGGCCATAACTTCCGGTGGGAGTGGCCTAGAGACTCGGGACCGGTCTCAATCGAAATCTTTTGGCCGATAATGGGGGGGTAGCCGGAATCTCTAGTCTCTCAGATGCTCACAGGCAAATGAGCAACGATTTCAAAAGTGGCACTTATCCCTTATCCTAACCCTAACCCTAACCCTAACCCTAACCCTAACCCTAACCCTAACCCTAACCCTAACCCTAACCCTAACCCTAACCCTAACCCCCTAACCCTAACCCCCTAACCCTAACCCTAACCCTAACCCTAACCCTAACCCTAACCCTAACCCTAACCCTAACCCTAACCACCCATACATAGTACCCTGTGGCACTTAGGCGATTTTTCACTATATCGCAAAACACACTTCTCGCGATATCTCACCAACGCAATGTCCCACTGACCTCACACCCCAGTCCAGGCACTTGTCTACTCGAGACCTCTCTGGAGATACCCAACATGACCCATTTCGGTCACCATCAAAATCACTTCCGGTGCTGGACCAATCACGTTCAGAATTGCCTGAAACGTATAGTGGTCAACTTTCCTGGGGACCGCCCACCCATACATAGTACCCTGTGGCACTTAGGCGATTTTTCACTATATCGCAAAACACACTTCTCGCGATATCTGGCCAACGCTATGTCCCACTGACCTCACACCCCAGTCCAGGCACTTGTCTACTCGAGACCTCTCTGTACATACCCAACATGACCCATTTCGGTGACCATCAAAATCACTTCCGGTGCTCGACCAATCATGTTCAGAATTGCCTGAAACATATAGTGGTCAGGTTTCCTGAGGACCGCCCCCCCATACATATGACCATGTGGCACTTAGTCGATTTTTCACACTTCCCCATTCATTCCTATGGGGGATTTTGATTGGCCCATAACTTTTTATAGGAATGTCCCACAGACTTGGTTCCGGTCTCTATCGATCGGGCGTGGTCGATAATGGGGGGGTAGGCGGAGTCTCAACTAATGAGCACTTAAGGGGAAAAATGAGCACCCCAAAAACTCTGGAAATACCCCTTTTTTGGCCATAACTTCCGGTGGGAGTGGCCTAGAGACTCGGGACCGGTCTCAATCGAAATCTTTTGGCCGATAATGGGGGGGTAGCCGGAATCTCTAGTCTCTCAGATGCTCACAGGAAAATGAGCAACGATTTCAAAAGTGGCACTCTTCCTATATCCTAACCCTAACCCTAACCCTAACCCTAACCCTAACCCCCTAACCCCCCCTAACCCTAACCCTAACCCTAACCCGTCGGCGAGTGCAGGAGAGGTGCCTCCACCACTGCGGAACTGGTCGGGAGTGACCACCCAGCACTTTCGTGTGGAGCGCCTATTCCCCCTAACCAACCACTTGGCCGCCTCTGATGCTGACCTGGGCCGGGAAATGGTCATTGTGGTACTGAAGGACATCTACACCAGCAACCAGTACTTGCCGTGGCCACTCCTGAAGGGTGAGGAGAAGGAACAGCCGGTCCTAAAAGACTCAAAGGAGTACTTGGAGCTGGCAGACGAGATGGTCAAACACAGGGTCCATTTCCGGTACCCGTGTGTCTTTGGAAGGATGCTGGAACTTGTGGAAAAGAGGGGAAGGGACCCTGTGAACCTGCTTGCCGTTGGTCTGGCTGTGCTGAAGCTGAAGTACTTCCCGTGGGTGCGGTACCGAACCTACAAGGGAAGCAAGCGCGTGAACTGGACCGATGCGTACTTCATCCAGCTGCGAGGAGTTGGGGAGCCGCTCACAGAGGAAATGAAGTCTGTGAAGCTTGCCGAGACGTTGGTGCAGGAACTGCTCGACAGGGGACTGACGGAAGAAGGACATGTCGAGCGTTACCGCGAGTGGGGCATGCCGTGGCTGCCTTTCCTCCTCAGACGGATGCCACCAGAGATAAAAAAGGAAGAAAAGAAAATGGACTTGTTGGTCTACCTTTCGTGCATCGCCGTCTTGATGAATGGAGGATTTGTGGAGTTTGAGAAGCTTGACAGGCTCCACAAGACCCTTCCCGTGTCCCAGAAGAGACTGCTGGAAGTGAGACTCAGGTCAGTCTTCTCCTTGAGGATCATTTTCAGGGTCACCGTCCTCTACAAGTTAGCTGACGATATTAACACATCTGTCCCGCTGCCAAAGAGGAAAAGAGAAGAGGAGGACAAGGAGAAGGAGGAGAAGGAGGAAGAAAGGGTGAAGGAGGCTGATGTTGAGGACGCTGAAACACAGCTTTTGGGTGACGTGGAAGAGACGCAGGAAAGATCCGTCAGCATGGCCTGCCCTGCAAGGTCCAAGAAGAGGTGGACCGCAGAAGAGCTGGACGTGGTGACTGTTTCCTGTGACTACTCCGAGTACGTGCGCAAGTGCCAGGCATTGGAGATACCGTACCGTTCCAAAAAGGCGTTTCAAAACCAATGCCAACGGTTGAGGGACGGACAGTAGGCCTTCAAAAGGTCTTAGGCCTGGATTAGGTTCCCTTTTGGAGCCCCTATTTAAGTTGTTTTTCTTTTATTTTCATACACCCACACTGCATCCACTCATATTACACTTTTATTGGTACATAGCAGCCACACAAACACTAACATTTACATTGTCAAACACTGCATCCACTCATATTACACTTTTATTGGTACATAGCACCCACACAAACACACCCCATTCACACAAAAACCCCCACATGGACTCTGCCTTGTCGTGGCGTGGGGGCTTACGTGCCCTGGTGGTCCTATGGACTCTGGGGATTGGGTCTGGCCAGCTTGGTCTACTGCTGTTTGGTAAGGCAGTAGTAGACCAGCTGGCTAGACCCAATCCCCAGAGTCCATAGGACCACCAGGGCACAACCAAAGAGTCCTTTTATACTTTAACTGCAAAAAACTACTAGCGGAAACATAGAAAGTGACGTCGGACTTTATTTTTCTGGATAGCTGAGGTCCGTGGCTTTCCGTAGAACTTTGTCCCACGTCTCTAGCACATTCCTAGCCAGAGATATGAACTAGTGATCACCCGCTTTGTATTAGATTAAAATAAAAGTCGCAAATATGCGCTTTTGCTTATAACTCGACAACGCTTCATGCTAGGACAGTGGTTCAAGTATCTATGGATTCCTCTCGTCAAGACCTTTTTTTAGACACCCAACATGTGGCCCGCGGACCTTCCTGGGCCGAGATATGGCCACTTCCGGGCCGACTTTTCCAGGCTCAGGAAATTGCCTGATTCGTGCTCCTAAGTGGTTTCCTGGGGAAGTCCATCCCATACATAGTACCCTGTGGCACTTAGGCGATTTTTCACTATATCGCAAAACACACTTCTCGCGATATCTCGCCAACGCTATGTCCCACTGACCTCACACCCCAGTCCAGGCACTTGTCTACTCGAGACCTCTCTGGAGATACCCAACATGACCCAATTTGACGACCATCAAAATCACTTCCGGTGCTCGACCAATCACGTTCAGAATTGCCTGAAACATATAGTGGTCAGGTTTCCTGAGGACCGCCCCCCCATACATATGACCATGTGGCACTTAGGCGATTTTTCACACTTCTCCATTCATTCCTATGGGGGATTTTGATTGGCCCATAACTTTTTATAGGAATGTCGCACAGACTTGGTTCCGGTCTCTATCGATCGGGCGTGGTCGATAATGGGGGGGTAGGCGGAGTCTCAACTAATGAGCACTTAAGGGGAAAAATGGGCACCCCAAAAACTCTGGAAATACCCCTTTTTTGGCCATAACTTCCGGTGGGAGTGGCCTAGAGACTCGGGACCGGTCTCAATCGAAATCTTTTGGCCGATAATGGGGGGGTAGCCGGAATCTCTAGTCTCTCAGATGCTCACAGGAAAATGGGCAGCGATTTCAAAAGTGGCACTCTTCCTATATCCTAACCCTAACCCTAACCCTAACCCTAACCCTAACCCTAACCCTAACCCTAACCCTAACCCTAACCCTAACCCTAACCCTAACCCTAACCCTAACCCTAACCCTAACCCTAACCCTAACCCTAACCCTAACCCTAACCCTAACCCTAACCCTAACCCTAACCCTAACCCTAACCCTAACCCTAACCCTAACCCTAACCCTAACCCTAACCCTAACCCCCCCCTCTTTTCTATTCTATGCCTGTACATGTCAGTTTTACTAACCTTAACCAATCCCTGACACATGCTGGACACTGGGATATTGCCTAAACTTAACCGACAGGTCCACAGCTTTCAGGTAAACTTGGTTTCATGTCTCTAGCCCACTCCTAGCCAGAGATATCAACTTGAAACCACCCGCTCTTATATGCCCTTTCATCTAAACACGCAAATATGCGCTTTTGGCCATAACTCACCAACGGTTAAGGTTAGGGAAATGGTTGATATGTCTATGGATTCCTCTCAGCAAGACCTTCAAGGAGACACCCAACATGTGGCCCGCGGACCTTCCTGGGCCGAGATATGGACACTTCCGGTCCGACTTTTACAAAGAAAGGAAATTGCCTGATTCGTGCTCCCAAGTGGTTTCCTGGGGAAGTCCATCCCATACATAGTACCCTGTGGCACTTAGGCGATTTTTCACTATGTCGCAAAACACACTTCTCGCGATATCTGGCCAACGCAATGTCCCACTGACCTCACACCCCAGTCCAGGCACTTGTCTACTCGAGACCTCTCTGGAGATACCCAACATGACCCATTTCGGTGACCATCAAAATCACTTCCGGTGCTCGACCAATCATGTTCAGAATTGCCTGAAACGTATAGTGGTCAGGTTTCCTGGGGACCGCCCCCCCATACATAGTACCCTGTGGCACTTAGGCGATTTTTCACTATATCGCAAAACACACTTCTCGCGATATCTCACCAACGCAATGTCCCACTGACCCCACACCCCAGTCCAGGCACTCGTCTACTCGAGACCTCTCTGTACATACCCAACATGACCCATTTCGGTGACCATCAAAATCACTTCCGGTGCTCGACCAATCACGTTCAGAATTGCCTGAAACATATAGTGGTCAGCTTTCCTGAGGACCGCCCCCCCATACATATGACCATGTGGCACTTAGGCGATTTTTCACACTTCCCCATTCATTCCTATGGGGGATTTTGATTGGCCAATAACTTTTGATAGGAATGTCGCACAGACTTGGTTCCGGTCTCTATCGATCGGGCGTGGTCGATAATGGGGGGGTAGGCGGAGTCTCAACTAATGAGCACTTAAGGGGAAAAATGAGCACTCAAATAACTCTGGAAATACCCCTTTTTTGGCCATAACTTCCGGTGGGAGTGGCCTAGAGACTCGGGACCGGTCTCAATCGAAATCTTTTGGCCGATAATGGGGGGGTAGCCGGAATCTCTAGTCTCTCAGATGCTCACAGGCAAATGAGCAACGATTTCAAAAGTGGCACTTATCCCTTATCCTAACCCTAACCCTAACCCTAACCCTAACCCTAACCCTAACCCTAACCCTAACCCTAACCCTAACCCTAACCCTAACCCTAACCCCCTAACCCTAACCCCCTAACCCTAACCCTAACCCTAACCCTAACCCTAACCCTAACCCTAACCCTAACCCTAACCCTAACCCTAACCCTTTCCTGGGGAAGTCCATCCCATACATAGTACCCTGTAACACTTAGGCGATTTTTCACTATGTCGCAAAACACACTTCTCGCGATATCTGGCCAACGCTATGTCCCACTGACCTCACACCCCAGTCCAGGCACTTGTCTACTCGAGACCTCTCTGGGGATACCCAACATGACCCATTTCGGTCACCATCAAAATCACTTCCGGTGCTGGACCAATCACGTTCAGAATTGCCTGAAACGTATAGTGGTCAACTTTCCTGGGGACCGCCCACCCATACATAGTACCCTGTGGCACTTAGGCGATTTTTCACTATGTCGCAAAACACACTTCTCGCGATATCTGGCCAACGCTATGTCCCACTGACCTCACACCCCAGTCCAGGCACTTGTCTACTCGAGACCTCTCTGTACATACCCAACATGACCCATTTCGGTGACCATCAAAATCACTTCCGGTGCTCGACCAATCATGTTCAGAATTGCCTGAAACATATAGTGGTCAGGTTTCCTGAGGACCGCCCCCCCATACATATGACCATGTGGCACTTAGTCGATTTTTCACACTTCCCCATTCATTCCTATGGGGGATTTTGATTGGCCCATAACTTTTTATAGGAATGTCCCACAGACTTGGTTCCGGTCTCTATCGATCGGGCGTGGTCGATAATGGGGGGGTAGGCGGAGTCTCAACTAATGAGCACTTAAGGGGAAAAATGAGCACCCCAAAAACTCTGGAAATACCCCTTTTTTGGCCATAACTTCCGGTGGGAGTGGCCTAGAGACTCGGGACCGGTCTCAATCGAAATCTTTTGGCCGATAATGGGGGGGTAGCCGGAATCTCTAGTCTCTCAGATGCTCACAGGCAAATGAGCAACGATTTCAAAAGTGGCACTCTTCCTATATCCTAACCCTAACCCTAACCCTAACCCTAACCCTAACCCCCTAACCCCCCCTAACCCTAACCCTAACCCTAACCCGTCGGCGAGTGCAGGAGAGGTGCCTCCACCACTGCGGAACTGGTCGGGAGTGACCACCCAGCACTTTCGTGTGGAGCGCCTATTCCCCCTAACCAACCACTTGGCCGCCTCTGATGCTGACCTGGGCCGGGAAATGGTCATTGTGGTACTGAAGGACATCTACACCAGCAACCAGTACTTGCCGTGGCCACTCCTGAAGGGTGAGGAGAAGGAACAGCCGGTCCTAAAAGACTCAAAGGAGTACTTGGAGCTGGCAGACGAGATGGTCAAACACAGGGTCCATTTCCGGTACCCGTGTGTCTTTGGAAGGATGCTGGAACTTGTGGAAAAGAGGGGAAGGGACCCTGTGAACCTGCTTGCCGTTGGTCTGGCTGTGCTGAAGCTGAAGTACTTCCCGTGGGTGCGGTACCGAACCTACAAGGGAAGCAAGCGCGTGAACTGGACCGATGCGTACTTCATCCAGCTGCGAGGAGTTGGGGAGCCGCTCACAGAGGAAATGAAGTCTGTGAAGCTTGCCGAGACGTTGGTGCAGGAACTGCTCGACAGGGGACTGACGGAAGAAGGACATGTCGAGCGTTACCGCGAGTGGGGCATGCCGTGGCTGCCTTTCCTCCTCAGACGGATGCCACCAGAGATAAAAAAGGAAGAAAAGAAAATGGACTTGTTGGTCTACCTTTCGTGCATCGCCGTCTTGATGAATGGAGGATTTGTGGAGTTTGAGAAGCTTGACAGGCTCCACAAGACCCTTCCCGTGTCCCAGAAGAGACTGCTGGAAGTGAGACTCAGGTCAGTCTTCTCCTTGAGGATCATTTTCAGGGTCACCGTCCTCTACAAGTTAGCTGACGATATTAACACATCTGTCCCGCTGCCAAAGAGGAAAAGAGAAGAGGAGGACAAGGAGAAGGAGGAGAAGGAGGAAGAAAGGGTGAAGGAGGCTGATGTTGAGGACGCTGAAACACAGCTTTTGGGTGACGTGGAAGAGACGCAGGAAAGATCCGTCAGCATGGCCTGCCCTGCAAGGTCCAAGAAGAGGTGGACCGCAGAAGAGCTGGACGTGGTGACTGTTTCCTGTGACTACTCCGAGTACGTGCGCAAGTGCCAGGCATTGGAGATACCGTACCGTTCCAAAAAGGCGTTTCAAAACCAATGCCAACGGTTGAGGGACGGACAGTAGGCCTTCAAAAGGTCTTAGGCCTGGATTAGGTTCCCTTTTGGAGCCCCTATTTAAGTTGTTTTTCTTTTATTTTCATACACCCACACTGCATCCACTCATATTACACTTTTATTGGTACATAGCAGCCACACAAACACTAACATTTACATTGTCAAACACTGCATCCACTCATATTACACTTTTATTGGTACATAGCACCCACACAAACACACCCCATTCACACAAAAACCCCCACATGGACTCTGCCTTGTCGTGGCGTGGGGGCTTACGTGCCCTGGTGGTCCTATGGACTCTGGGGATTGGGTCTGGCCAGCTTGGTCTACTGCTGTTTGGTAAGGCAGTAGTAGACCAGCTGGCTAGACCCAATCCCCAGAGTCCATAGGACCACCAGGGCACAACCAAAGAGTCCTTTTATACTTTAACTGCAAAAAACTACTAGCGGAAACATAGAAAGTGACGTCGGACTTTATTTTTCTGGATAGCTGAGGTCCGTGGCTTTCCGTAGAACTTTGTCCCACGTCTCTAGCACATTCCTAGCCAGAGATATGAACTAGTGATCACCCGCTTTGTATTAGATTAAAATAAAAGTCGCAAATATGCGCTTTTGCTTATAACTCGACAACGCTTCATGCTAGGACAGTGGTTCAAGTATCTATGGATTCCTCTCGTCAAGACCTTTTTTTAGACACCCAACATGTGGCCCGCGGACCTTCCTGGGCCGAGATATGGCCACTTCCGGGCCGACTTTTCCAGGCTCAGGAAATTGCCTGATTCGTGCTCCTAAGTGGTTTCCTGGGGAAGTCCATCCCATACATAGTACCCTGTGGCACTTAGGCGATTTTTCACTATATCGCAAAACACACTTCTCGCGATATCTCGCCAACGCTATGTCCCACTGACCTCACACCCCAGTCCAGGCACTTGTCTACTCGAGACCTCTCTGGAGATACCCAACATGACCCAATTTGACGACCATCAAAATCACTTCCGGTGCTCGACCAATCACGTTCAGAATTGCCTGAAACATATAGTGGTCAGGTTTCCTGAGGACCGCCCCCCCATACATATGACCATGTGGCACTTAGGCGATTTTTCACACTTCTCCATTCATTCCTATGGGGGATTTTGATTGGCCCATAACTTTTTATAGGAATGTCGCACAGACTTGGTTCCGGTCTCTATCGATCGGGCGTGGTCGATAATGGGGGGGTAGGCGGAGTCTCAACTAATGAGCACTTAAGGGGAAAAATGGGCACCCCAAAAACTCTGGAAATACCCCTTTTTTGGCCATAACTTCCGGTGGGAGTGGCCTAGAGACTCGGGACCGGTCTCAATCGAAATCTTTTGGCCGATAATGGGGGGGTAGCCGGAATCTCTAGTCTCTCAGATGCTCACAGGAAAATGGGCAGCGATTTCAAAAGTGGCACTCTTCCTATATCCTAACCCTAACCCTAACCCTAACCCCCCTAACCCTAACCCTAACCCTAACCCTAACCCTAACCCTAACCCTAACCCTAACCCTAACCCTAACCCTAACCCTAACCCTAACCCTAACCCTAACCCTAACCCTAACCCTAACCCTAACCCTAACCCTAACCCTAACCCTAACCCCTAACCCTAACCCTAACCCCCTAACCCTAACCCTAACCCTAACCCTAACCCTAACCCTAACCCTAACCCCTAACCCTAACCCTAACCCTAACCCCCTGGCTGGTGATGTGGCTTGGGAAACATAATACTGTAGAGGTTTTATAGAATGACAAAGTTACTGTTGGTTGCTCTAGCTGGGTTTCCATCACTTGCAGGCTCTAAAAACTTGTACACGTTTAAAAACTAAACTTTCACCTGACTTGGTGGGATGTCAAATCACTTGCTGGGTCCTTTGATGCGGCTGTAATACACACGGTTCCCCTGTCTTCTAAAATAGTCTGGTTGCTGTCTACAATATGGTCTCTCTCAGAAAGCTTTCAAAACTCAATTGCTGCAGTGTAGGGCAGTGTAGCTAGCGGGGATACACCTCGGAGAAGGGCGCAGCTCCGAGGGGGCCAACCCCTGAGCAGGGTGTCTTGTGATAAGCGGTCGAAACACCCCGAGACCTCAGGGCACACAACTGATGAATGTATCCCCGGTGGACTAGCGCTGGGCAGAGTCCTCCCTTTGGGGTTTCGTGGGCCGCCGGGCTCCCGTCTCCCTGCCGGTCTCGCGGCGGGTGGGTCAAGCGCAGTGATGTGGTGCGGCCGGCCGGCCGGCGCTCTGTCCAGACGCAGATCTGAGGCAGGCGGCGGCGGCGGCTGCACTTACAGCTGGGCGGGGCCTCCTTGCCGGGGCTCGGGCGGCGGCGGTGGGGTTCCTGGTAGTGTTTTCGGCGGCGTCCCTGGTCCTCTTGCTGTCCTCGCTCGCTTCCTGGCGCCCCCCCACATTCCCTTCCAGGGCCGGCCACGTGAGGCGCTCACTCTCTCTCAGGGTGGGGGTCTGTGGTGTCTCGGCTTTTGGCTGGGATTCAGGTCGAAAGGGGGCGACGGGTTGCTGTCTGAGGCGGCGGGGGGGTCCACACGGGGGGGTCGCCGGGCGCTGCTCGGGCTCCTCCGCTCCGCGAATAGTCTCTTTACACTCTGCTTGGTCTAGAACCCGCCTAGTACAAGGTCCGCTCCTAATCTAGTGGTCACTCACAAAACGGCTGACAGATGCTCACTCTAAACCCCGCTGCTCTCTTTCTCTGTGTGTGTGTGTGTTGGTGTTTTGGCTGCTGTGTGCTTGTGGGTTTTTTTTCCCCCCCTCCCTTTCCTGCTCTCCTCCTCCTCCCGTTCTTCCTGTGGCCTCCACCGGGCCTTTGACAGCCCCCGCCGGTATCTGACCCTTAGCCTAACCTCTCGGGGGGCGCATGCCTACGGGCTCACCCTCGAGCTGGCTGGACACTGGAAGGAAGGAAAGGCACTGGGACGGACGCCTACTCTGGCCGCGCTGGAGGATGCGGGCACCATCTCCTCCTCCTCCTCCTCCTCACCACCCTCCCTCCCCCCTCCCTCTCTCTCTGCTGTCTCTACTCTCTACCTGTCACATCTCATGGGTCATGGCAGCGTGTGGGCGCTGACAAGGGGACAAACATGCGTCGGCCCGTGCCTTGCCCCTTGCTCCCGCTACATCCCAGGCTGGCGTTGGCCAGATGGGGGGGGCTCGGGAGTACTTTTCTACTTTTACCTAACCGTATGCCTGTGCCTCGGAGCTGCTCCTGTTCTTCACCCCATCATTCAAAGGCTCCATGCCCGTTTCTCTCTATCTAGCTCCTCGGTCACTGCCGCCCACTGAAATCCAGTGAGGTGAAAAACAGGTGTGGCCTCTGCCGTTGAGTGACAGGCCCTGTAAGCAGGCTGTTACCTGCATGGTGGGGTTGGGGTCATAGGTTTTTTTCCCCCTTCCCTCCATCGGTCAGAGTGTCCAGGTCCAGGTGTACTCCACCTGCGGTCCTGTAAAACAAACCTGTTGTGTATAAACTCCATGTCCGTTTGTCTGCTTAACTCCTCCTGGCCTTGCCGGTGTTGGGGGGTGTGGGCGGTCCCTGTAAAAGGGCCCCACGACCTCCTCGGCCCTGGTTTCAAGGGGTTCGTTGACTTTTGGCTTGACCGTTGTTTTCTCTCTCCTCCTGTCTTCCCCCCCTCTCTCCCCTCCCGCAGTTCACTCAACAACCTTCACAATGCCTGTGGCTCAGGAAGAGTTCAAGGAGCTACTCCAGGCCTTGGAAACCTACATGCTCGCCCACCACAAGGGCTCCCTGCTCCCTTCCGGGCCGGAGGATCCGCTGCCTCAATTTCTGGCGGAGGCGGAAGATTACCTCATTCGCCTGATCAGCCCATACCGGCCGTCGGAGGAAACCTCCCTCTGTGCGCATCACAACGCAAAAGCGTGGACGGCGGCGACCTTGGACATGCTGAGGGAACACTACCTTCGGCTTCAGGATGACGCCATCAGGGCCATTTCCACCCTCTTCGTCCCCGACTGGCAGCGGGCGCTGGTGGTGGCGACGCGACGGGTTACACGACGTATGACCGGGCTCAGTGAGGCGGCTGTTGACTCCGCGAGGGACAGGCTCGCAGGGATCATGTCCGGTCTTTCCTCCTCCCCTGACCCTCCACCCGTGGCTGGGCCATCGACGCCTGACCGGTCCCTCCCCTTGGACTCCTCGTCGGGACGGGCCGCGCCGCCCGGGTTGTCGTCTCCCTCCTCTTCTTCATCCTCCTTGTCGTCATATACTCCGTCTCCAGCCGGGAGTCCTCCTGTCTCCCCCTCCTCCTCGACGAAAACCCCTGCAGCCCTAGACAGGGCCGGTCCGCCGACAACTGTCGACGCTCCAACAAGACCTGCATTGGCTCCCCCACCCCTGGAGGGGTCTCCTCCTCCACCACTCCACTCTTCCCCCGTGGGCTCCCCGTTGACGCTCAACAGGGACATGGAGGTGGACGCCACCCAGGTTCCTGACGCTCGGTCAGAGGATTTACCCCCCGGGGCTGGTCAACTGTCACCGGTCCTGACACTGGAGCCCGCGGCTGGCCAACCGGCTCCCTACGACCCTGCAATGGAGCAGCAGACGCCGGTGGAGGCTTTCAGCTCATCAGATGACGACGCCCTAGTGGCGCTCCTGGACGACTTTCAACCCGAAGTTCACTCCTCCCCGGACCCATCCACATCGGCCCACGGTATGCCGCTCAACGTGGACATGGAGGTGGACGCCGCCCAGGTTCCTGACGCTCGGCCAGAGGACTCACCCCCCGGGGCTGGTCAACGGTCACCGGTCCTGACCCTGGAGCCCGCGGCTGGCCAACCGGCTCCCTACGACCCTGCAATGGAGCAGCAGACGCCGGTGGAGGCTTTCAGCTCATCGGATGACGACGCCCTAGTGGCGCTCCTGGACGACTTTCAACCCGAAGTTCACTCCTCCCCGGACCCATCCACATCGGCCCACGGTATGCCGCTCAACGTGGACATGGAGGTGGACGCCGCCAAGGTTCCTGACGCTCGGTCAGAGGACTCACCCCCCGGGGCTGGTCAACTGTCACCGGTCCTGGCACTGGGGCTCGCGGCTGGCCCATCGGCTCCCTACGACCCTGCAATGGAGCAGCAGAAGCCGGTGGAGGCTTTCAGCTCATCGGATGACGACGCCCTAGTGGCGCTCCTGGACGACTTTCAACCCGAAGTTCACTCCTCCCCGGACCCATCCACATCGGCCCACGGTATGCCGCTCAACGTGGACATGGAGGTGGACGCCGCCAAGGTTCCTGACGCTCGGTCAGAGGACTCACCCCCCGGGGCTGGTCAACTGTCACCGGTCCTGACACTGGGGCTCGCGGCTGGCCCATCGGCTCCCTACGACCCTGCAATGGAGCAGCAGACGCCGGTGGAGGCTTTCAGCTCATCAGATGACGACGCCCTAGTGGCGTTCCTGGACGTCCTTCAACCCGAGGTCCACTCCTCCCCTGGCCCATCCACATCGGCCCCGGCAAGGTCACCACCAGGGCCCCCATCTCCCCAGCAGCAGGCGGCCAGGCCCGGACATGTGCTCCGGACGGAGCTATTCGTGCACCATCCACACGATGGGGACAAGATTCTGAACTGGACCCTGGAGCCACGCCGCCCGTTTATGCTGATGGGGGGCTCCAATATGGGCAGGCTGCCAGACATCAAGGACGTCCGGGTGCAGGTGGACTGCTTCCCAGGAGCAAAACTCTACCATGCGGCACACATCCTCCGCCACAGGACGGCGCCCTCACTGTTTGTCACCACGGCGGTCCTGGCATTCGGCCTAAATGATCGTGACTCCTCTAACCAGAGTGGACTGAGGAGATCCGTCGGGTCCCTGTACAGTGCAGCGAGGCTGGCTTTCCCCAATGCGGCAGTCTACATCCCGCTGCTCAACATCAGCCCAGCCCTCCCGGCCCGGATCCAGGCCAATGTGCAGCTTCTGAATGACCTCATCAGGGAGAGGTCCTCCTTCATCCCCTGCCTGGCGGACGACGTGTTCAACACCGTGGCGGACAACATCCACTGGGACCCGGCGACTGCACGGGCCATGTGGAAGCATTGGCGGGCTTTCCTCGACTAGCGGCGACTCCATCGCCCCCGCCCGCCACATCCACTCAGCCCAGTAGCCCGGCCACTCTTGACGCCTGCTCACTTCAAAGTCACCCTTGCACTTTCACCCAGGGCCCACTGCACGGCCACTCATGACAACAGAGGACACATAAGAGAAACAAGAGGAAAAACCCTAACCTCAAGCAACTGCTGGTCAGGGCCAAACTCCGCCCACCAATGCGGCCACGGCACGGAATCCAGCACTTCACTACAGTCAGAAACCCAACGACAGGGCAGGGCTTCCCCATCCCACACACAAATACGTCATCCGAAAGAGCTCTGGGACGGCTTCACACTTGGCAGGCCACTATCAACGGCATGGGGAGGAGAACATGCTCGTTAGGCCGCTGGAGCACGACCCCACATGGACTCAAACGGATCGCAGGAAGAGGGAAGCCTATTGGATCCGGACCTTGGACACGCGCTACCCGCGGGGTCTCAATGACAGGCGACCATGCCTGCGGAGGACGTGATTCTCAGGAAACAGCACTCACACCATAGGAGGGCTCAAGCCAACTTTGCACTTCCCACTCATGTCCAAATGCACTGCCACTTATGGCCAATCACACCCAGGTAGGTATGTGGGAAAACAAAACAGGGTCCACATGCACTGCCATCCAAGGCAAATTCCCCCTCAGGTAAGTATGTGGCCCTCAGATCTGTCCCCTGCTGTCTGTCACTCCTTGCCTGTTTTCCCCCCCCCTCCTCCTGCTCTGCTCCCTCTCCCCCCTCCCTCTCTGTCACTACTAAGTACTCTGGCCACACTGCCATCTGCTGGACCTTTTCCGGCGGTGCACTTCACTTGGCGTTCTCATGTGGCCTGCTGCACTTTCTTCTCATGTACATATATTTTACTCATCCTTTTTCTTGGCCTTATTCACTGCGCCCATTTTTGTTTAAGTTTACAGGGCGCTGGGGACGGAGGTGCTGGGGCACTTGTAACTCATCTGCTCCTGCTCATCTCCAGGTTTTTGTACATATCTTTTTTTGTATATAGAGGTTTTTTGGTATATATGGGCTTTGCCTTGATACCTTTGTGAGGTGGCTCCTCATTTTACACATAAAAGTACCGGTAGTGTGTATGGTTACTTTAGCATTTAAGCCACTTTGCCTTTCATATTTTCTCTAGCTTCTTTATTTTCATTTGACATAGCTTGGTACAGTGTCAGCCATTGTTTTCGTCCCACTTGGCCTGTACACCCTGACAAAAGGGGAGGGGTATTGCCAGTGCTACCTCACTGAGCTTGGCCCTCTCAGCTGCATCCTTCCCTTGGGACACTTAATGTTAGCCGGGTTGGTGTGCACGGAAATGGTTTGGAAATGAAGCTCAACTGATCCTTACCATTTCCTTTTTTACTTATTTTTTAGGGTTCCCTTGTCAGTATATTTGTTTGGCCTCATTACATTTCCCACCTTCACTTTCCTTTTTCATGACTGCTCTCCCTCCTCCTCCCTTGCTGGTTTGTTCCTCCTGGTTTTTAATCCTCCCTCTTTCTTAACACTCGCCCCTTTTCCTGTTTGCTATCCACTCTCCCTTTCTTAATGCTTTTTCTCCCTTTCCTGTTTCTTCCTCCCCTTCTCTATTCACTCTCTCCTCCTCCATATTTTCCTCCCTTTCCTGTTTATTCCTCCCCTTCTCTATTCACTCTCTCCTCCTTCATATTTGTCTCCCTTTCTTGTTTATTTCCCCCTCTTTCCTGTTGACTCTCTCCTTCTTCATATTTTTCTCCCTTTCTTGTTTATTTCCCCCTCTTTCCTGTTGACTCTCTCCTTCTTCATATTTTTCTCCCTTTCTTGTTTATTTCCCCCTCTTTCCTGTTGACTCTCTCCTTCTTCATATTTTTCTCCCTTTCTTGTTTTCTTCTCCCCCTTCCTTTTCGCTTTGCTATGCCCCACCTGCGTCTTGCCCTAACCCTAACCTCCCCCCTTCTTCTTACCTAAACTTAACCGGAGACAAATAACCCTAAACAAATAATTTCCCTCGTCTTCTGACCTAACCTTAACCTTAGACAAATAACCCTAAAACAAATAACTTTGGTTTAGACTTAGACTTTGACCGATGCTGTCCCCGGCCGCCAGGGGGCAGTGTCACAGTTTTTTTAGGCTCTTCATCTGGGGGGTCATTCACCAACCCGCCCCCTTACATCAGGGGTCAGCTGGTTAAATAAAATAAAATCAATAAAATAAGTACTTTCCTGTGTTCCAGAGTCCTTTTTACTCATTCTGGTTTATTAGTTGTGGTTTACACTTTATTTGCAAGTACGACACGGCCGCCTTTATTTCGTTTTTACCTCTACCCGGGGTCAACCTATCACAGCAGCCCGTTTCAGGGACAAAATGGCGGCGGCGGGGGATCGTTCCTCAACCGCGGCCGCCGGCGGGACCTCATCAAAATGGCGGCCGGCGCCGGTATCCTCGCGGGCCATCTCGGTCTTAAAAGTTCACTTTGGGGTTTCTGATTGCTGCGAATCCGCCAGGAATAGCTTGCTAGTCTTACAGGCTTTCCACCCACGGGCGGCTTCCCCGCTTTTCACGGCGGTTTTCTCATAAATAGGGAGGATAGCTCCTCTTCCGGGTCCAACAGGGACAGCCTCTGCAGCAGACCTCACCAAGATGGCGGCCGGCTTCCGCCTCACTAGCACCCCTTTTCATTTAATTCCGCCGGTTTGCCCGCTCTAATGTCCACATCCCGGCCTTAATCCTTTGACTAATAAAGTTTACTTGATACCTGGGCCTCTGGTTTACATAGTTTGGACTTTGATTCCGCCTAAATTAATAATTACATCCGCGGCCGGCCAGCGGAAGGGGGCGTGGCCAGCGCAATGCCTCCTGGGGTATCTGCACCCTGACTCAAAGGGTCGGGCTCCACAGCCAGTACAGGCACCTGGAGCCCCATGTAGTATAGGATTGAAAGGACGCCGATTTTCTTCACGTTTATTTTGGTGAGTAGGTCTTTATCTTTTGCCATGCCCAGGGGTTGAGCGGTGTATTGGAACACTGGGTGTTGGTTTCCTCCTCTTCCTGGGGCCTCATGGAGGGGCAGGGAGGCAGAGCGAGTCTCTGCTGGCCCTGTCCTTTCAGTTCCCTGGGGGTGGCCGGGCTGGTCCTGGTCATTCCTGGGGAGGGGCTTCTGGGCTTGGGGTTGGGACCGGCACACTTTGTATCAGTGTTCTCGGCACGGCTCCGGCTAATACTTTCAGGGACCTTAATAGCATGTAAACTGCTGGCTGGTGATGTGGCTTGGGAAGAAAAATAATGCTGTAGAGGTTTTATAGAATGACAAAGTTACTGTTTATTGCTCTCGCTGGGTTTCCATCACTTGCAGGCTCTAAAAACTAAACTTTCACCTGACTTGGTTGGATGTCAAATGACTTGCTGGGTCCTTTGATGCGGCTGTAATACACACGGTTCCCCTGTCTTCTAAAATAGTCTGGTTGCTGTCTACAATATGGTCTCTCTCAGAAAGCTTTCAAAACTCAAGTGCTGCAGTGTAGGGCAGTGTAGCTAGCGGGGATACACCTCGGAGAAAGGCGCAGCTCCGAGGGGGCCAACCCCTGAGCAGGGTGTCTTGTGATAAGCGGTCGAAACACCCCGAGACCTCAGGGCACACAACTGATGAATGTATCCCCGGCGGACTAGCGCTGGGCAGAGTCCTCCCTTTGGGGTTTCGTGGGCCGCCGGGCTCCCGTCTCCCTGCCGGTCTCGCGGCGGGCTGGTCAAGCGCAGTGATGTGGTGCGGCCGGCCGGCCGGCGCTCTGTCCAGACGCAGATCTGAGGCAGGCGGCGGCGGCGGCTGCACTTACAGCTGGGCGGGGCCTCCTTGCCGGAGCTCGGGCGGCGGCGGTGGGGTTCCTGGTGGTGTTTTCGGCGGCGTCCCTGGTCCTCTTGCTGTCCTCGCTCGCTTCCTGGCGCCCCCCCACATTCCCTTCCAGGGCCGGCCACGTGAGGCGCTCACTCTCTCTCAGGGTGGGGGTCTGTGGTGTCTCGGCTTTTGGCTGGGATTCAGGTCGAAAGGGGGCGACGGGTTGCTGTCTGAGGCGGCGGGGGGGTCCACATGGGGAGGTCGCCGGGCGCTGTTTGGGCTCCTCCGCTCCGCGAATAGTCTCTTTACACTCTGCTTGGTCTAGAACCCACCACCTGTTATATAATGTTCGCTCTAACTTAATGTGAACTGTTACATTAATATTCACTGTAAACATAATATTCACTGTTAACTAATATTCACTGTCAAATCAATATTCACCGTCAACTTAATATTCACTCTTTCAGGTTCATTTGGGGCCTGTTATTACTTTGATGTTTGTTTTTTCTTATTTATTATTATTCCTCATTTATTAATTATTCCTTAGTTCTTATTTATTCTTGCTTATTAGTTTTTGTCTCGCTCTGGTTGTGTCTCTCTCTTTTGTTGCTGCTCTCTCTCCCTCTTTTTCTCCTCCTCCTTTCCTTTCACTGCTTCTTCACTGGCCTGGGGATAGCCCCCACAGGCATCTGACCCTTACCTTAACCTCACGGGGGTTCATGCCTAAGTGCTAACCCTCCAGCTGGACACTGGGGTTCATGCCTAAGTGCTAACCCTCAAGCTGGACACTGGCCAGGGCATCTGCCCCTGCCGCACTGGAAGATGCCGCGCCGGACTGGACACCGTCTCCACCATCATCTCCTCCTTCCTCCCTCCTCCCTCCTCTCTCGCGGGGCACAGACCTCAGTGCTAAACCTTCCGCCTGGACACTGGGATGGACACCTGCCACACTGGGTGACGCCGGAAGAAAACTGGGATGGGCAAAAATGCCACACTGGACGATGCCGGACTGGGCACCGTCTACTCCATCTCCCTCCACCCTCAACGAATGCCTACGGGCTAACCCTCCACCTGGACACTGGGATGGACAACAAAGAAAGAGGAGAGAAGCATCCCCTCTTGCCGCACTGGATGATGCAGGCACTATCTCCTCCTCCTGACCCTCCTCCCTCCTCCTTCCTCCCTTCTCGCGGGGCAAGACCTCAAGCTGGACACCGGGATGGACACCTCCTCTTGCCGCGCTGGACGATGCAGGCACCATCTCCTCTCCTCCTCCTCCTCCTCACCACCCTCCCTCCCCCCTCCCCCTCTCTCTGCTGTCTCTACTCTCTACCTGTCACATCTCTAGGGTCATGGCAGCGTGTGGGCGCTGACAAGGGGACAAACATGCGTCGGCCCGTGCCTTGCCCCTTGCTCCCGCTACATCCCAGGCTGGCGTTGGCCAGATGGGGGGGGCTCGGGAGTACTTTTCTACTTTTACCTAACCGTATGCCTGTGCCTCGGAGCTGCTCCTGTTCTTCACCCCATCATTCAAAGGCTCCATGCCCGTTTCTCTCTATCTAGCTCCTCGGTCAATGCCGCCCACTGAAATCCAGTGAGGTGAAAAACGGGTGTGGCCTCTGCCGTTGAGTGACAGGCCCTGTAAGCAGGCTGTTACCTGCATGGTGGGGTTGGGGTCATAGGTTTTTTACCCCCTTCCCTCCATCGGCCAGAGTGTCCAGGTCCAGGTGTACTCCACCTGCGGTCCTGTAAAACAAACCTGTTGTGTATAAACTCCATGTCTGTTTGTCTGCTTAACTCCTCCTGGCCTTGCCGGTGTTGGGGGGTGTGGACGGTCCCTGTAAAAGGGCCCCACGACCTCCTCGGCCCTGGTTTCAAGGGGTTCGTTGACTTTTGGCTTGACCGTTGTTTTCTCTCTCCTCCTGTCTTTCCCCCCCTCTCTCCCCTCCCACTGCTCCCCACCACGGGATGGCTCTGACCACAACGAATTGCCAAAAACAGCGCCCTTACCGCCCGATGGCATGACCTGAAACGGCGATCTCTGCTGGACAACGGCATGCACAGCATCGGCACTGACCAAGGGGCTGTGGCTGAGAGAACGAAACTGCAGCTGGCTCCTGCAGCCCACTGCTGGGAACAGCGCCCTCTGCGGGCCAACAGCGGGACCACCGTCGGCGCCATCTGCTGGCCGGCGGCTTGAACTGCAACTCCACTGCCCCACTGTGTTGCCAGGCTTTGGATCATCTCAGAGGCGGCGTACAGGCACGCAATGCTTTGACCCTCTGCACCGTCATCACACACTCCAAGAAGCGGATCCTTCCAGGGGAAACATAAGGCCATGTCCCTCTGCCCCTTCAAGAACTACAGCTGGTTCCTGCAGCCCACTGATGAGAACAGCGCCCTCTGCGGGCCAACAGCGGGACCACCGTCGGCACCATCTGCTGGCCGGCGGCATGAACTGCAACTCCACTGCCCCCCTGTGTTGCCAGGCTTTGGATCAGGGGACATGGATGTCACACAGATGGCTCAAGACTCACAGGAGAAGGACGGCGTGAGCAGGATGAGGCACAGGTAAGTCCAGGGGACATGAGTGCGGTGCACAGGTGGCTCATCTGTGCAGGGTGCTCATGTCCCTCCCAGCAGCCTCTCCACCTTCAACGACAGAAGCATTCCAGGGTAGGCATCCACGCTCAGTGGTTATTGCCCAAGGCCACGGTCACCCCTCCTTCACAATCAGCAGCATCTCAGAGGTGGCGTACAGTCACGCAATGCTTTGACCCTCTGCGCCGTCATCACACGCTCCAAGAAAAAGTAGGCATCCACGCTCAGTGGTTATTGCCCAAGAAAGTCCCTCCCAGCAGCCTCTCCGCCTTCAACAACAGAAGCATTCCAGGGTAGGCATCCACACTCAGTGGTTATTGCCCAAGAAAGTCCCTCCCAGCAGCCTCTCCACCTTCGACAACAGAAGCATCCCAGGGTAGGCATCCACGCTCAGTGGTTATTGCCCACGGCCACGGTCACCCCTCCCTCACAATCAGCAGCATCTCAGAGGTGGCGTACAGTCACGCAATGCTTTGACCCTCTGCACCGTCATCACACACTCCAAGAAGCGGATCCTTCCAGGGGAAACATCAGGCCATGTCCCTCTGCCCCTTCAAGAACTACAGCTGGCTCCTGCAGCCCACTGATGAGAACAGCGCCCTCTGCGGGCCAACGGCGGAACCACCGACGGCACCATCTGCTGGCCGTCGGCCTGAACTGCAACTGCACTGACACGCTCAGTGGTTATTGCCCACGGCCACGGTCACCCCTCCCTCACAATCAGCAGCATCTCAGAGGTGGCGTACAGGCACGCAATGCTTTGACCCTCTGCACCGTCAGCACACACTCCAAGAAGCGGATCCTTCCAGGGGAAACATGAGGCTATGTCCTTCTGCCACGTCTCTGCCCCTTCAAGGCCTACAGCTGGCTCCTGCAGCCCACTGATGAGAACAGCGCCCTCTGCGGGCCAACAGCGGAACCACCGTCGGCACCATCTGCTGGCCGGCGGCATGAACTGCAACTGCACTGACTCCACAGCTGGGTCTGGGGGGACTGACTCTGACAGAAAGATTGGAATCTGGATTGGACACAGTTGGATCTGGATTGGACACTGTTGGATCCGGATGTGGACTTGGACACAAGACTCAACAACTCATCTGACCCTGGAGCTTCATGCCTGCTCCCTTCCTGCTCCACTTGCCTCCTCTTTTTGCCCCCCTTTTTTACTTTTTTTACTTTTTTTACTTTTTTCTCCTCTCTTTTCTTCTCTCTCTTTCTCTTGTTTCTTTCTCCTTTTCTGCTATGACCACACCAGTGTCTTGCCCTAAACTTAACCAGTCCACTTTTAAATACCTCAACTCAACCCTTGATGACAGGATTTTAGCTTTTGCCACTTCAGTGGTGTCATGCATTTCTCCCTGTAAGCGGGGGGGCTGCTCCCGGGTTAATCTGCTAAGTGGGGGGGCTTACTGCCGCCAGGGGGCGACGTCACACGTCGGGCCCCTCACAAAATGGCGGCAATGGGCCTGTTATGCCTCCTAAGATGGCGGCCGTTTTGTAGTCCGTTTGTAGTCCGTTTGTAGTTTTTCTGCTGTTTTCAGCACAGGGACTCCTTGCTTCTCAATAGTCCGCCAGGAATACTTGGCCTGTAATTTTGGCTTCAGTTCCCTGGCCTTTTTTGTCAAGAATCCGCCCTTGACTTAGATAAATAAATAAATAAATAATTAAATACCTGTTAGGGGGTGGTGCTACCGCAATGCCTCTTGGGAGTCTTCACACCCTGACAAGGGGGGTAGAGCAAAGCAGCCGTTCTTTTCCACTGCTTCTCTTGGGGGGAGGACATGTTTGCTGGGTGCTGCATTAGGTGAGTGTTTGCTGCTGTTTTTGCTACTGGTTTTGCTGCTGTTACTGTCAAACTTAAGTGTAAAATAACTGTCAGGCAGGGGTCATAAGCTCACTGCTTCAAACATAGTGTCAATTTAAACAGTTTTACAACTTAAATTGTGGCTTTTAGAGCACCAAACCGAGCTTGTCAACTAGCTTCACTTACTTACCATAAACTTGCTTAAAATACAGTAAAATAACTTAAAGTCACCTTAAGCTCGGTCTGGATCAATAACATGCAGTAAAACAACTTAACTGACTTCAATGTACTGTAATAATATAGGCATAAACACTCACTAAAGTCACTACAGCAGGATGGGGTTAAAGGGCCTCTGGTTTGGGGCCCACACAGTAGATTGCCTGCTGCAGTGTCAATGTCATGTTGCCTGTCAATACAAGAACTTCAGCTTTCAAAACTCAAGTGCTGCAGTGTAGGGCAGTGTAGCTAGCGGGGATACACCTCGGAGAAAGGCGCAGCTCCGAGGGGGCCAACCCCTGAGCAGGGTGTCTTGTGATAAGCGGTCGAAACACCCCGAGACCTCAGGGCACACAACTGATGAATGTATCCCCGGTGGACTAGCGCTGGGCAGAGTCCTCCCTTTGGGGTTTCGTGGGCCGCCGGGCTCCCGTCTCCCTGCCGGTCTCGCGGCGGGTGGGTCAAGCGCAGTGATGTGGTGCGGCCGGCCGGCCGGCGCTCTGTCCAGACGCAGATCTGGGGCAGGCGGCGGCGGCGGCTGCGCTTACAGCTGGGCGGGGCCTCCTTGCCGGAGCTCGGGCGGGCGGTGGGGTTCCTGGTAGTGTTTTCGGCGGCGTCCCTGGTCCTCTTGCTGTCCTCGCTCGCTTCCTGGCGCCCCCCCACATTCCCTTCCAGGGCCGGCCACGTGAGGCGCTCACTCTCTCTCAGGGTGGGGGTCTGTGGTGTCTCGGCTTTTGGCTGGGATTCAGGTCGAAAGGGGGCGACGGGTTGCTGTCTGAGGCGGCGGGGGGGTCCACATGGGGAGGTCGCCGGGCGCTGCTTGGGCTCCTCCGCTCCGCGAATAGTCTCTTTACACTCTGCTTGGTCTAGAACCCACCACCTGTTATATAATGTTCGCTCTAACTTAATGTGCACTGTTAAATTAATATTCTCTGTAAACTAATATTCACCGTCAACTTAATATTCACCGTCAACTTAATATTCACTCTTTCAGGTTCATTTGGGGCCTGTTATTACTTTGATGTTTGTTTTTTCTTATTTATTATTATTCCTCATTTATTAATTATTTCTTAGTTCTTATTTATTCTTGCTTATTAGTTTTTGTCTCGCTCTGGTTGTGTCTCTCTCTTTTGTTGCTGCTCTCTCTCCCTCTTTTTCTCCTCCTCCTTTCCTGTCACTGCTTCTTCACTGGCCTGGGGATAGCCCCCACAGGCATCTGACCCTTACCTTAACCTCACGGGGGTTCATGCCTAAGTGCTAACCCTCCAGCTGGACACTGGGGTTCATGCCTAAGTGCTAACCCTCAAGCTGGACACTGGCCAGGGCATCTGCCCCTGCCGCACTGGAAGATGCCGCGCCGGACTGGACACCGTCTCCACCATCATCTCCTCCTTCCTCCCTCCTCCCTCCTCTCTCGCGGGGCACAGACCTCAGTGCTAAACCTTCCGCCTGGACACTGGGATGGACACCTGCCACACTGGGTGACGCCGGAAGAAAACTGGGATGGGCAAAAATGCCACACTGGACGATGCCGGACTGGGCACCGTCTACTCCATCTCCCTCCACCCTCAACGAATGCCTACGGGCTAACCCTCCACCTGGACACTGGGATGGACAACAAAGAAAGAGGAGAGAAGCATCCCCTCTTGCCGCACTGGATGATGCAGGCACTATCTCCTCCTCCTGACCCTCCTCCCTCCTCCTTCCTCCCTTCTCGCGGGGCAAGACCTCAAGCTGGACACCGGGATGGACACCTCCTCTTGCCGCGCTGGACGATGCAGGCACCATCTCCTCTCCTCCTCCTCCTCCTCACCACCCTCCCTCCCCCCTCCCCCTCTCTCTGCTGTCTCTACTCTCTACCTGTCACATCTCTAGGGTCATGGCAGCGTGTGGGCGCTGACAAGGGGACAAACATGCGTCGGCCCGTGCCTTGCCCCTTGCTCCCGCTACATCCCAGGCTGGCGTTGGCCAGATGGGGGGGGCTCGGGAGTACTTTTCTACTTTTACCTAACCGTATGCCTGTGCCTCGGAGCTGCTCCTGTTCTTCACCCCATCATTCAAAGGCTCCATGCCCGTTTCTCTCTATCTAGCTCCTCGGTCAATGCCGCCCACTGAAATCCAGTGAGGTGAAAAACAGGTGTGGCCTCTGCCGTTGAGTGACAGGCCCTGTAAGCAGGCTGTTACCTGCATGGTGGGGTTGGGGTCATAGGTTTTTTACCCCCTTCCCTCCATCGGCCAGAGTGTCCAGGTCCAGGTGTACTCCACCTGCGGTCCTGTAAAACAAACCTGTTGTGTATAAACTCCATGTCTGTTTGTCTGCTTAACTCCTCCTGGCCTTGCCGGTGTTGGGGGGTGTGGACGGTCCCTGTAAAAGGGCCCCACGACCTCCTCGGCCCTGGTTTCAAGGGGTTCGTTGACTTTTGGCTTGACCGTTGTTTTCTCTCTCCTCCTGTCTTTCCCCCCCTCTCTCCCCTCCCACTGCTCCCCACCACGGGATGGCTCTGACCACAACGAATTGCCAAAAACAGCGCCCTTACCGCCCGATGGCATGACCTGAAACGGCGATCTCTGCTGGACAACGGCATGCACAGCATCGGCACTGACCAAGGGGCTGTGGCTGAGAGAACGAAACTGCAGCTGGCTCCTGCAGCCCACTGCTGGGAACAGCGCCCTCTGCGGGCCAACAGCGGGACCACCGTCGGCGCCATCTGCTGGCCGGCGGCTTGAACTGCAACTCCACTGCCCCACTGTGTTGCCAGGCTTTGGATCATCTCAGAGGCGGCGTACAGGCACGCAATGCTTTGACCCTCTGCACCGTCATCACACACTCCAAGAAGCGGATCCTTCCAGGGGAAACATAAGGCCATGTCCCTCTGCCCCTTCAAGAACTACAGCTGGTTCCTGCAGCCCACTGATGAGAACAGCGCCCTCTGCGGGCCAACAGCGGGACCACCGTCGGCACCATCTGCTGGCCGGCGGCATGAACTGCAACTCCACTGCCCCCCTGTGTTGCCAGGCTTTGGATCAGGGGACATGGATGTCACACAGATGGCTCAAGACTCACAGGAGAAGGACGGCGTGAGCAGGATGAGGCACAGGTAAGTCCAGGGGACATGAGTGCGGTGCACAGGTGGCTCATCTGTGCAGGGTGCTCATGTCCCTCCCAGCAGCCTCTCCACCTTCAACGACAGAAGCATTCCAGGGTAGGCATCCACGCTCAGTGGTTATTGCCCAAGGCCACGGTCACCCCTCCTTCACAATCAGCAGCATCTCAGAGGTGGCGTACAGTCACGCAATGCTTTGACCCTCTGCGCCGTCATCACACGCTCCAAGAAAAAGTAGGCATCCACGCTCAGTGGTTATTGCCCAAGAAAGTCCCTCCCAGCAGCCTCTCCGCCTTCAACAACAGAAGCATTCCAGGGTAGGCATCCACACTCAGTGGTTATTGCCCAAGAAAGTCCCTCCCAGCAGCCTCTCCACCTTCGACAACAGAAGCATCCCAGGGTAGGCATCCACGCTCAGTGGTTATTGCCCACGGCCACGGTCACCCCTCCCTCACAATCAGCAGCATCTCAGAGGTGGCGTACAGTCACGCAATGCTTTGACCCTCTGCACCGTCATCACACACTCCAAGAAGCGGATCCTTCCAGGGGAAACATCAGGCCATGTCCCTCTGCCCCTTCAAGAACTACAGCTGGCTCCTGCAGCCCACTGATGAGAACAGCGCCCTCTGCGGGCCAACGGCGGAACCACCGACGGCACCATCTGCTGGCCGTCGGCCTGAACTGCAACTGCACTGACACGCTCAGTGGTTATTGCCCACGGCCACGGTCACCCCTCCCTCACAATCAGCAGCATCTCAGAGGTGGCGTACAGGCACGCAATGCTTTGACCCTCTGCACCGTCAGCACACACTCCAAGAAGCGGATCCTTCCAGGGGAAACATGAGGCTATGTCCTTCTGCCACGTCTCTGCCCCTTCAAGGCCTACAGCTGGCTCCTGCAGCCCACTGATGAGAACAGCGCCCTCTGCGGGCCAACAGCGGAACCACCGTCGGCACCATCTGCTGGCCGGCGGCATGAACTGCAACTGCACTGACTCCACAGCTGGGTCTGGGGGGACTGACTCTGACAGAAAGATTGGAATCTGGATTGGACACAGTTGGATCTGGATTGGACACTGTTGGATCCGGATGTGGACTTGGACACAAGACTCAACAACTCATCTGACCCTGGAGCTTCATGCCTGCTCCCTTCCTGCTCCACTTGCCTCCTCTTTTTGCCCCCCTTTTTTACTTTTTTTACTTTTTTTACTTTTTTCTCCTCTCTTTTCTTCTCTCTCTTTCTCTTGTTTCTTTCTCCTTTTCTGCTATGACCACACCAGTGTCTTGCCCTAAACTTAACCAGTCCACTTTTAAATACCTCAACTCAACCCTTGATGACAGGATTTTAGCTTTTGCCACTTCAGTGGTGTCATGCATTTCTCCCTGTAAGCGGGGGGGCTGCTCCCGGGTTAATCTGCTAAGTGGGGGGGCTTACTGCCGCCAGGGGGCGACGTCACACGTCGGGCCCCTCACAAAATGGCGGCAATGGGCCTGTTATGCCTCCTAAGATGGCGGCCGTTTTGTAGTCCGTTTGTAGTCCGTTTGTAGTTTTTCTGCTGTTTTCAGCACAGGGACTCCTTGCTTCTCAATAGTCCGCCAGGAATACTTGGCCTGTAATTTTGGCTTCAGTTCCCTGGCCTTTTTTGTCAAGAATCCGCCCTTGACTTAGATAAATAAATAAATAAATAATTAAATACCTGTTAGGGGGTGGTGCTACCGCAATGCCTCTTGGGAGTCTTCACACCCTGACAAGGGGGGTAGAGCAAAGCAGCCGTTCTTTTCCACTGCTTCTCTTGGGGGGAGGACATGTTTGCTGGGTGCTGCATTAGGTGAGTGTTTGCTGCTGTTTTTGCTACTGGTTTTGCTGCTGTTACTGTCAAACTTAAGTGTAAAATAACTGTCAGGCAGGGGTCATAAGCTCACTGCTTCAAACATAGTGTCAATTTAAACAGTTTTACAACTTAAATTGTGGCTTTTAGAGCACCAAACCGAGCTTGTCAACTAGCTTCACTTACTTACCATAAACTTGCTTAAAATACAGTAAAATAACTTAAAGTCACCTTAAGCTCGGTCTGGATCAATAACATGCAGTAAAACAACTTAACTGACTTCAATGTACTGTAATAATATAGGCATAAACACTCACTAAAGTCACTACAGCAGGATGGGGTTAAAGGGCCTCTGGTTTGGGGCCCACACAGTAGATTGCCTGCTGCAGTGTCAATGTCATGTTGCCTGTCAATACAAGAACTTCAGCTTTCAAAACTCAAGTGCTGCAGTGTAGGGCAGTGTAGCTAGCGGGGATACACCTCGGAGAAAGGCGCAGCTCCGAGGGGGCCAACCCCTGAGCAGGGTGTCTTGTGATAAGCGGTCGAAACACCCCGAGACCTCAGGGCACACAACTGATGAATGTATCCCCGGTGGACTAGCGCTGGGCAGAGTCCTCCCTTTGGGGTTTCGTGGGCCGCCGGGCTCCCGTCTCCCTGCCGGTCTCGCGGCGGGTGGGTCAAGCGCAGTGATGTGGTGCGGCCGGCCGGCCGGCGCTCTGTCCAGACGCAGATCTGGGGCAGGCGGCGGCGGCGGCTGCGCTTACAGCTGGGCGGGGCCTCCTTGCCGGAGCTCGGGCGGGCGGTGGGGTTCCTGGTAGTGTTTTCGGCGGCGTCCCTGGTCCTCTTGCTGTCCTCGCTCGCTTCCTGGCGCCCCCCCACATTCCCTTCCAGGGCCGGCCACGTGAGGCGCTCACTCTCTCTCAGGGTGGGGGTCTGTGGTGTCTCGGCTTTTGGCTGGGATTCAGGTCGAAAGGGGGCGACGGGTTGCTGTCTGAGGCGGCGGGGGGGTCCACATGGGGAGGTCGCCGGGCGCTGCTTGGGCTCCTCCGCTCCGCGAATAGTCTCTTTACACTCTGCTTGGTCTAGAACCCACCACCTGTTATATAATGTTCGCTCTAACTTAATGTGCACTGTTAAATTAATATTCTCTGTAAACTAATATTCACCGTCAACTTAATATTCACCGTCAACTTAATATTCACTCTTTCAGGTTCATTTGGGGCCTGTTATTACTTTGATGTTTGTTTTTTCTTATTTATTATTATTCCTCATTTATTAATTATTTCTTAGTTCTTATTTATTCTTGCTTATTAGTTTTTGTCTCGCTCTGGTTGTGTCTCTCTCTTTTGTTGCTGCTCTCTCTCCCTCTTTTTCTCCTCCTCCTTTCCTGTCACTGCTTCTTCACTGGCCTGGGGATAGCCCCCACAGGCATCTGACCCTTACCTTAACCTCACGGGGGTTCATGCCTAAGTGCTAACCCTCCAGCTGGACACTGGGGTTCATGCCTAAGTGCTAACCCTCAAGCTGGACACTGGCCAGGGCATCTGCCCCTGCCGCACTGGAAGATGCCGCGCCGGACTGGACACCGTCTCCACCATCATCTCCTCCTTCCTCCCTCCTCCCTCCTCTCTCGCGGGGCACAGACCTCAGTGCTAAACCTTCCGCCTGGACACTGGGATGGACACCTGCCACACTGGGTGACGCCGGAAGAAAACTGGGATGGGCAAAAATGCCACACTGGACGATGCCGGACTGGGCACCGTCTACTCCATCTCCCTCCACCCTCAACGAATGCCTACGGGCTAACCCTCCACCTGGACACTGGGATGGACAACAAAGAAAGAGGAGAGAAGCATCCCCTCTTGCCGCACTGGATGATGCAGGCACTATCTCCTCCTCCTGACCCTCCTCCCTCCTCCTTCCTCCCTTCTCGCGGGGCAAGACCTCAAGCTGGACACCGGGATGGACACCTCCTCTTGCCGCGCTGGACGATGCAGGCACCATCTCCTCTCCTCCTCCTCCTCCTCACCACCCTCCCTCCCCCCTCCCCCTCTCTCTGCTGTCTCTACTCTCTACCTGTCACATCTCTAGGGTCATGGCAGCGTGTGGGCGCTGACAAGGGGACAAACATGCGTCGGCCCGTGCCTTGCCCCTTGCTCCCGCTACATCCCAGGCTGGCGTTGGCCAGATGGGGGGGGCTCGGGAGTACTTTTCTACTTTTACCTAACCGTATGCCTGTGCCTCGGAGCTGCTCCTGTTCTTCACCCCATCATTCAAAGGCTCCATGCCCGTTTCTCTCTATCTAGCTCCTCGGTCAATGCCGCCCACTGAAATCCAGTGAGGTGAAAAACGGGTGTGGCCTCTGCCGTTGAGTGACAGGCCCTGTAAGCAGGCTGTTACCTGCATGGTGGGGTTGGGGTCATAGGTTTTTTACCCCCTTCCCTCCATCGGCCAGAGTGTCCAGGTCCAGGTGTACTCCACCTGCGGTCCTGTAAAACAAACCTGTTGTGTATAAACTCCATGTCTGTTTGTCTGCTTAACTCCTCCTGGCCTTGCCGGTGTTGGGGGGTGTGGACGGTCCCTGTAAAAGGGCCCCACGACCTCCTCGGCCCTGGTTTCAAGGGGTTCGTTGACTTTTGGCTTGACCGTTGTTTTCTCTCTCCTCCTGTCTTTCCCCCCCTCTCTCCCCTCCCACTGCTCCCCACCACGGGATGGCTCTGACCACAACGAATTGCCAAAAACAGCGCCCTTACCGCCCGATGGCATGACCTGAAACGGCGATCTCTGCTGGACAACGGCATGCACAGCATCGGCACTGACCAAGGGGCTGTGGCTGAGAGAACGAAACTGCAGCTGGCTCCTGCAGCCCACTGCTGGGAACAGCGCCCTCTGCGGGCCAACAGCGGGACCACCGTCGGCGCCATCTGCTGGCCGGCGGCTTGAACTGCAACTCCACTGCCCCACTGTGTTGCCAGGCTTTGGATCATCTCAGAGGCGGCGTACAGGCACGCAATGCTTTGACCCTCTGCACCGTCATCACACACTCCAAGAAGCGGATCCTTCCAGGGGAAACATAAGGCCATGTCCCTCTGCCCCTTCAAGAACTACAGCTGGTTCCTGCAGCCCACTGATGAGAACAGCGCCCTCTGCGGGCCAACAGCGGGACCACCGTCGGCACCATCTGCTGGCCGGCGGCATGAACTGCAACTCCACTGCCCCCCTGTGTTGCCAGGCTTTGGATCAGGGGACATGGATGTCACACAGATGGCTCAAGACTCACAGGAGAAGGACGGCGTGAGCAGGATGAGGCACAGGTAAGTCCAGGGGACATGAGTGCGGTGCACAGGTGGCTCATCTGTGCAGGGTGCTCATGTCCCTCCCAGCAGCCTCTCCACCTTCAACGACAGAAGCATTCCAGGGTAGGCATCCACGCTCAGTGGTTATTGCCCAAGGCCACGGTCACCCCTCCTTCACAATCAGCAGCATCTCAGAGGTGGCGTACAGTCACGCAATGCTTTGACCCTCTGCGCCGTCATCACACGCTCCAAGAAAAAGTAGGCATCCACGCTCAGTGGTTATTGCCCAAGAAAGTCCCTCCCAGCAGCCTCTCCGCCTTCAACAACAGAAGCATTCCAGGGTAGGCATCCACACTCAGTGGTTATTGCCCAAGAAAGTCCCTCCCAGCAGCCTCTCCACCTTCGACAACAGAAGCATCCCAGGGTAGGCATCCACGCTCAGTGGTTATTGCCCACGGCCACGGTCACCCCTCCCTCACAATCAGCAGCATCTCAGAGGTGGCGTACAGTCACGCAATGCTTTGACCCTCTGCACCGTCATCACACACTCCAAGAAGCGGATCCTTCCAGGGGAAACATCAGGCCATGTCCCTCTGCCCCTTCAAGAACTACAGCTGGCTCCTGCAGCCCACTGATGAGAACAGCGCCCTCTGCGGGCCAACGGCGGAACCACCGACGGCACCATCTGCTGGCCGTCGGCCTGAACTGCAACTGCACTGACACGCTCAGTGGTTATTGCCCACGGCCACGGTCACCCCTCCCTCACAATCAGCAGCATCTCAGAGGTGGCGTACAGGCACGCAATGCTTTGACCCTCTGCACCGTCAGCACACACTCCAAGAAGCGGATCCTTCCAGGGGAAACATGAGGCTATGTCCTTCTGCCACGTCTCTGCCCCTTCAAGGCCTACAGCTGGCTCCTGCAGCCCACTGATGAGAACAGCGCCCTCTGCGGGCCAACAGCGGAACCACCGTCGGCACCATCTGCTGGCCGGCGGCATGAACTGCAACTGCACTGACTCCACAGCTGGGTCTGGGGGGACTGACTCTGACAGAAAGATTGGAATCTGGATTGGACACAGTTGGATCTGGATTGGACACTGTTGGATCCGGATGTGGACTTGGACACAAGACTCAACAACTCATCTGACCCTGGAGCTTCATGCCTGCTCCCTTCCTGCTCCACTTGCCTCCTCTTTTTGCCCCCCTTTTTTACTTTTTTTACTTTTTTTACTTTTTTCTCCTCTCTTTTCTTCTCTCTCTTTCTCTTGTTTCTTTCTCCTTTTCTGCTATGACCACACCAGTGTCTTGCCCTAAACTTAACCAGTCCACTTTTAAATACCTCAACTCAACCCTTGATGACAGGATTTTAGCTTTTGCCACTTCAGTGGTGTCATGCATTTCTCCCTGTAAGCGGGGGGGCTGCTCCCGGGTTAATCTGCTAAGTGGGGGGGCTTACTGCCGCCAGGGGGCGACGTCACACGTCGGGCCCCTCACAAAATGGCGGCAATGGGCCTGTTATGCCTCCTAAGATGGCGGCCGTTTTGTAGTCCGTTTGTAGTCCGTTTGTAGTTTTTCTGCTGTTTTCAGCACAGGGACTCCTTGCTTCTCAATAGTCCGCCAGGAATACTTGGCCTGTAATTTTGGCTTCAGTTCCCTGGCCTTTTTTGTCAAGAATCCGCCCTTGACTTAGATAAATAAATAAATAAATAATTAAATACCTGTTAGGGGGTGGTGCTACCGCAATGCCTCTTGGGAGTCTTCACACCCTGACAAGGGGGGTAGAGCAAAGCAGCCGTTCTTTTCCACTGCTTCTCTTGGGGGGAGGACATGTTTGCTGGGTGCTGCATTAGGTGAGTGTTTGCTGCTGTTTTTGCTGCTGGTTTTGCTGCTGTTACTGTCAAACTTAAGTGTAAAATAACTGTCAAGCAGGGGTCATAAGCTCACTGCTTCAAACATAGTGTCAATTTAAACAGTTTGACAACTTAACTTGTGGCTTTTAGAGCACCAAACCGAACTTTGTCAACTAGCTTCACTTACTTACCATAAACTTGCTTAAAATACAGTAAAATAACTTAAAGTCACCTTAAGTTCGGTCTGGATCAATAACATGCAGTAAAACAACTTAAATGACTTCAATGTACTGTGATAATATAGGAATAAACACTCACTAAAGTCACTGCAGCAGGATGGTGTTAAAGGGCCTCTGGTCTGGGGCCTACACAGTAGACTGCCTGCTGCAGTGTCAATGTCATGTTGCCTGTCAATACAGGAACTTCAGCTTTCAAAACTCAAGTGCTGCAGTGTAGGGCAGTGTAGCTAGCGGGGATACACCTCGGAGAAAGGCGCAGCTCCGAGGGGGCCAACCCCTGAGCAGGGTGTCTTGTGATAAGCGGTCGAAACACCCCGAGACCTCAGGGCACACAACTGATGAATGTATCCCCGGCGGACTAGCGCTGGGCAGAGTCCTCCCTTTGGGGTTTCGTGGGCCGCCGGGCTCCCGTCTCCCTGCCGGTCTCGCGGCGGGGTGGTCAAGCGCAGTGATGTGGTGCGGCCGGCCGGCCGGCGCTCTGTCCAGACGCAGATCTGAGGCAGGCGGCGGCGGCGGCTGCACTTACAGCTGGGCGGGGCCTCCTTGCCAGAGCTCGGGCGGCGGCGGTGGGGTTCCTGGTAGTGTTTTCGGCGGCGTCCCTGGTCCTCTTGCTGTCCTCGCTCGCTTCCTGGCGCCCCCCCACATTCCCTTCCAGGGCCGGCCACGTGAGGCGCTCACTCTCTCTCAGGGTGGGGGTCTGTGGTGTCTCGGCTTTTGGCTGGGATTCAGGTCGAAAGGGGGCGACGGGTTGCTGTCTGAGGCGGCGGGGGGGTCCACATGGGGAGGTCGCCGGGCGCTGCTTGGGCTCCTCCGCTCCGCGAATAGTCTCTTTACACTCTGCTTGGTCTAGAACCCACCACCTGTTATGTAGTGGTCACTCTAACTTAATGTGCACTGTTAAATTAATATTCACTGTAAACATAATGTTCACTGTTAACTAATATTCACTGTCAAATCAATATTCACCGTCAACTTAATATTCACTCTTTCAGGTTCATTTGGGGCCTGTTATTACTTTGATGTTTGTTTTTTCTTATTTATTATTCTTCCTCAGTTATTAATTATTTCTTAGTTCTTATTTATTCTTGCTTAGTAGTTTTTGTCTCGCTCTGGTTGTGTCTCTCTCTTTTGTTGCTGCTCTCTCTCCCTCTTTTTCTCCTCCTCCTTTCCTGTCACTGCTTCTTCACTGGCCTGGGGATAGCCCCCACAGGCATCTGACCCTTACCTTAACCTCACGGGGGTTCATGCCTAAGTGCTAACCCTCCAGCTGGACACTGGGGTTCATGCCTAAGTGCTAACCCTCAAGCTGGACACTGGCCAGGGCATCTGCCCCTGCCGCACTGGAAGATGCCGCGCCGGACTGGACACCGTCTCCACCATCATCTCCTCCTTCCTCCCTCCTCCCTCCTCTCTCGCGGGGCACAGACCTCAGTGCTAAACCTTCCGCCTGGACACTGGGATGGACACCTGCCACACTGGGTGACGCCGGAAGAAAACTGGGATGGGCAAAAATGCCACACTGGACGATGCCGGACTGGGCACCGTCTACTCCATCTCCCTCCACCCTCAACGAATGCCTACGGGCTAACCCTCCACCTGGACACTGGGATGGACAACAAAGAAAGAGGAGAGAAGCATCCCCTCTTGCCGCACTGGATGATGCAGGCACTATCTCCTCCTCCTGACCCTCCTCCCTCCTCCTTCCTCCCTTCTCGCGGGGCAAGACCTCAAGCTGGACACCGGGATGGACACCTCCTCTTGCCGCGCTGGACGATGCAGGCACCATCTCCTCTCCTCCTCCTCCTCCTCACCACCCTCCCTCCCCCCTCCCCCTCTCTCTGCTGTCTCTACTCTCTACCTGTCACATCTCTAGGGTCATGGCAGCGTGTGGGCGCTGACAAGGGGACAAACATGCGTCGGCCCGTGCCTTGCCCCTTGCTCCCGCTACATCCCAGGCTGGCGTTGGCCAGATGGGGGGGGCTCGGGAGTACTTTTCTACTTTTACCTAACCGTATGCCTGTGCCTCGGAGCTGCTCCTGTTCTTCACCCCATCATTCAAAGGCTCCATGCCCGTTTCTCTCTATCTAGCTCCTCGGTCAATGCCGCCCACTGAAATCCAGTGAGGTGAAAAACAGGTGTGGCCTCTGCCTTTGAGTGACAGGCCCTGTAAGCAGGCTGTTACCTGCATGGTTGGGTTGGGGTCATAGGTTTTTTTCCCCCTTCCCTCCATCGGCCAGAGTGTCCAGGTCCAGGTGTACTCCACCTGCGGTCCTGTAAAACAAACCTGTTGTGTATAAACTCCATGTCTGTTTGTCTGCTTAACTCCTCCTGGCCTTGCCGGTGTTGGGGGGTGTGGACGGTCCCTGTAAAAGGGCCCCACGACCTCCTCGGCCCTGGTTTCAAGGGGTTCGTTGACTTTTGGCTTGACCGTTGTTTTCTCTCTCCTCCTGTCTCCACACCCCCTCTCTCCCCTCCCACTGCTCCCCACCACGGGATGGCTCTGACCACAACGAATTGCCAAAAACAGCGCCCTTACCGCCCGATGGCATGACCTGAAACGGCGATCTCTGCTGGACAACGGCATGCACAGCATCGGCACTGACCAAGGGGCTGTGGCTGAGAGAACGAAACTGCAGCTGGCTCTTGCAGCCCACTGCTGGGAACAGCGCCCTCTGCGGGCCAACAGCGGGACCACCGTCGGCGCCATCTGCTGGCCGGCGGCTTGAACTGCAACTCCACTGCCCCACTGTGTTGCCAGGCTTTGGATCATCTCAGAGGCGGCGTACAGGCACGCAATGCTTTGACCCTCTGCACCGTCATCACACACTCCAAGAAGCGGATCCTTCCAGGGGAAACATAAGGCCATGTCCCTCTGCCCCTTCAAGAACTACAGCTGGTTCCTGCAGCCCACTGATGAGAACAGCGCCCTCTGCGGGCCAACAGCGGGACCACCGTCGGCACCATCTGCTGGCCGGCGGCATGAACTGCAACTCCACTGCCCCCCTGTGTTGCCAGGCTTTGGATCAGGGGACATGGATGTCACACAGATGGCTCAAGACTCACAGGAGAAGGACGGCGTGAGCAGGATGAGGCACAGGTAAGTCCAGGGGACATGAGTGCGGTGCACAGGTGGCTCATCTGTGCAGGGTGCTCATGTCCCTCCCAGCAGCCTCTCCACCTTCAACGACAGAAGCATTCCAGGGTAGGCATCCACGCTCAGTGGTTATTGCCCAAGGCCACGGTCACCCCTCCTTCACAATCAGCAGCATCTCAGAGGTGGCGTACAGTCACGCAATGCTTTGACCCTCTGCGCCGTCATCACACGCTCCAAGAAAAAGTAGGCATCCACGCTCAGTGGTTATTGCCCAAGAAAGTCCCTCCCAGCAGCCTCTCCGCCTTCAACAACAGAAGCATTCCAGGGTAGGCATCCACACTCAGTGGTTATTGCCCAAGAAAGTCCCTCCCAGCAGCCTCTCCACCTTCGACAACAGAAGCATCCCAGGGTAGGCATCCACGCTCAGTGGTTATTGCCCACGGCCACGGTCACCCCTCCCTCACAATCAGCAGCATCTCAGAGGTGGCGTACAGGCACGCAATGCTTTGACCCTCTGCACCGTCATCACACACTCCAAGAAGCGGATCCTTCCAGGGGAAACATCAGGCCATGTCCCTCTGCCCCTTCAAGAACTACAGCTGGCTCCTGCAGCCCACTGATGAGAACAGCGCCCTCTGCGGGCCAACGGCGGAACCACCGACGGCACCATCTGCTGGCCGTCGGCCTGAACTGCAACTGCACTGACACGCTCAGTGGTTATTGCCCACGGCCACGGTCACCCCTCCCTCACAATCAGCAGCATCTCAGAGGTGGCGTACAGGCACGCAATGCTTTGACCCTCTGCACCGTCAGCACACACTCCAAGAAGCGGATCCTTCCAGGGGAAACATGAGGCTATGTCCTTCTGCCACGTCTCTGCCCCTTCAAGGCCTACAGCTGGCTCCTGCAGCCCACTGATGAGAACAGCGCCCTCTGCGGGCCAACAGCGGAACCACCGTCGGCACCATCTGCTGGCCGGCGGCATGAACTGCAACTGCACTGACTCCACAGCTGGGTCTGGGGGGACTGACTCTGACAGAAAGATTGGAATCTGGATTGGACACAGTTGGATCTGGATTGGACACTGTTGGATCCGGATGTGGACTTGGACACAAGACTCAACAACTCATCTGACCCTGGAGCTTCATGCCTGCTCCCTTCCTGCTCCACTTGCCCCCTTTTTTTCCCCCCCTTTTTATACTATTTTTTACTTTTTTTACTTTTTGTCTCTCTCTCTTCTTCTCTCCCTTTCTCTTGTTTCTTTCTCCTTTTCTGCTATGACCACACCAGTGTCTTGCCCTAAACTTAACCGGTCCACTTTTAAATACCTCAATTTAACCCTTGATGACAGGATTTTAGCTTTTGCCACTTCAGTGGTGTCATGCATTTCTCCCTGTAAGCAAGGGGGCTGCTCCTGGGCTAATCTGCTAAGGGGGGGGCTTACTGCCGCCAGGGGGCGACGTCACACGTCGGGCCCCTCACAAAATGGCGGCAATGGGCCTGTTATGCCTCCTAAGATGGCGGCCGTTTTGTAGTCCGTTTGTAGTCCGTTTGTAGTTTTTCTGCTGTTTTCAGCAAAGGGACTCCTTGTTTATCAATAGTCCGCCAGGAATACTTGGCCTGTAATTTGGCTTCAGTTCCCTGGCCTTTTTTGTCAAGAATCCGCCCTTGACTTAGATAAATAAATAAATAAATAATTAAATACCTGTTAGGGGGTGGTGCTACCGCAATGCCTCTTGGGAGTCTTCACACCCTGACAAGGGGGGTAGTGCAAAGAAGCCGTTCTTTTCCACTGCTTCTCTTGGGGGGGAGGACATGTTTGCTGGGTGCTGCATTAGGTGAGTGTTTGCTGCTGTTTTTGCTGCTGGTTTTGCTGCTGTTACTGTCAAACTTAAGTGTAAAATAACTGTCAAGCAGGGGTCATAAGCTCACTGCTTCAAACATAGTGTCAATTTAAACAGTTTGACAACTTAAAATGTGGCTTTTAGAGCACCAAACCGAGCTTGTCAACTAGCTTCACTTACTTACCATAAACTTGCTTAAAATACAGTAAAATAACTTAAAGTCACCTTAAGCTCGGTCTGGATCAATAACATGCAGTAAAACAACTTAACTGACTTTAATGTACTGTAATAATATAGGCATAAACACTCACTAAAGTCACTACAGCAGGATGGTGTTAAAGGGCCTCTGGTCTGGGGCCTACACAGTAGACTGCCTGCTGCAGTGTCAATGTCATGTTGCCTGTCAATACAAGAACTTCAGCTTTCAAAACTCAAGTGCTGCAGTGTAGGGCAGTGTAGCTAGCGGGGATACACCTCGGAGAAAGGCGCAGCTCCGAGGGGGCCAACCCCTGAGCAGGGTGTCTTGTGATAAGCGGTCGAAACACCCCGAGACCTCAGGGCACACAACTGATGAATGTATCCCCGGTGGACTTGCGCTGGGCAGAGTCCTCCCTTTGGGGTTTCGTGGGCCGCCGGGCTCCCGTCTCCCTGCCGGTCTCGCGGCGGGCTGGTCAAGCGCAGTGATGTGGTGCGGCCGGCCGGCCGGCGCTCTGTCCAGACGCAGATCTGAGGCAGGCGGCGGCGGCGGCTGCACTTACAGCTGGGCGGGGCCTCCTTGCCGGAGCTCGGGCGGCGGCGGTGGGGTTCCTGGTAGTGTTTTCGGCGGCGTCCCTGGTCCTCTTGCTGTCCTCGCTCGCTTCCTGGCGCCCCCCCACATTCCCTTCCAGGGCCGGCCACGTGAGGCGCTCACTCTCTCTCGGGGTGGGGGTCTGTGGTGTCTCGGCTTTTGGCTGGGATTCAGGTCGAAAGGGGGCGACGGGTTGCTGTCTGAGGCGGCGGGGGGGTCCACATGGGGAGGTCGCCGGGCGCTGCTTGGGCTCCTCCGCTCCGCGAATAGTCTCTTTACACTCTGCTTGGTCTAGAACCCACCACCTGTTATGTAGTGGTCACTCTAACTTAATGTGCACTGTTAAATTAATATTCACTGTAAACATAATGTTCACTGTTAACTAATATTCACTGTCAAATCAATATTCACCGTCAACTTAATATTCACTCTTTCAGGTTCATTTGGGGCCTGTTATTACTTTGATGTTTGTTTTCTTATTTATTATTACTTCCTCATTATTAATTATTTCTTAGTTCTTATTTATTCTTGCTTATTAGTTTTTGTCTCGCTCTGGTTGTGTCTCTCTCTTTTGTTGCTGCTCTCTCTCCCTCTTTTTCTCCTCCTCCTTTCCTGTCACTGCTTCTTCACTGGCCTGGGGATAGCCCCCACAGGCATCTGACCCTTACCTTAACCTCACGGGGGTTCATGCCTAAGTGCTAACCCTCCAGCTGGACACTGGGGTTCATGCCTAAGTGCTAACCCTCAAGCTGGACACTGGCCAGGGCATCTGCCCCTGCCGCACTGGAAGATGCCGCGCCGGACTGGACACCGTCTCCACCATCATCTCCTCCTTCCTCCCTCCTCCCTCCTCTCTCGCGGGGCACAGACCTCAGTGCTAAACCTTCCGCCTGGACACTGGGATGGACACCTGCCACACTGGGTGACGCCGGAAGAAAACTGGGATGGGCAAAAATGCCACACTGGACGATGCCGGACTGGGCACCGTCTACTCCATCTCCCTCCACCCTCAACGAATGCCTACGGGCTAACCCTCCACCTGGACACTGGGATGGACAACAAAGAAAGAGGAGAGAAGCATCCCCTCTTGCCGCACTGGATGATGCAGGCACTATCTCCTCCTCCTGACCCTCCTCCCTCCTCCTTCCTCCCTTCTCGCGGGGCAAGACCTCAAGCTGGACACCGGGATGGACACCTCCTCTTGCCGCGCTGGACGATGCAGGCACCATCTCCTCTCCTCCTCCTCCTCCTCACCACCCTCCCTCCCCCCTCCCCCTCTCTCTGCTGTCTCTACTCTCTACCTGTCACATCTCTAGGGTCATGGCAGCGTGTGGGCGCTGACAAGGGGACAAACATGCGTCGGCCCGTGCCTTGCCCCTTGCTCCCGCTACATCCCAGGCTGGCGTTGGCCAGATGGGGGGGGCTCGGGAGTACTTTTCTACTTTTACCTAACCGTATGCCTGTGCCTCGGAGCTGCTCCTGTTCTTCACCCCATCATTCAAAGGCTCCATGCCCGCTTCTCTCTATCTAGCTCCTCGGTCAATGCCGCCCACTGAAATCCAGTGAGGTGAAAAACAGGTGTGGCCTCTGCCGTTGAGTGACAGGCCCTGTAAGCAGGCTGTTACCTGCATGGTGGGGTTGGGGTCATAGGTTTTTTTCCCCCTTCCCTCCATCGGCCAGAGTGTCCAGGTCCAGGTGTACTCCACCTGCGGTCCTGTAAAACAAACCTGTTGTGTGTAAACTCCATGTCTGTTTGTCTGCTTAACTCCTCCTGGCCTTGCCGGTGTTGGGGGGTGTGGACGGTCCCTGTAAAAGGGCCCCACGACCTCCTCGGCCCTGGTTTCAAGGGGTTCGTTGACTTTTGGCTTGACCGTTTTTTTCTCTCTCCTCCTGTCTCCACACCCCCTCTCTCCCCTCCCACTGCTCCCCACCACGGGATGGCTCTGACCACAACGAATTGCCAAAAACAGCGCCCTTACCGCCCGATGGCATGACCTGAAACGGCGATCTCTGCTGGACAACGGCATGCACAGCATCGGCACTGACCAAGGGGCTGTGGCTGAGAGAACGAAACTGCAGCTGGCTCCTGCAGCCCACTGCTGAGAACAGCGCCCTCTGCGGGCCAACAGCGGGACCACCGTCGGCGCCATCTGCCGGCCGGCGGCATGAACTGCAACTCCACTGCCCCACTGTGTTGCCAGGCTTTGGATCATCTCAGAGGTGGCGTACAGGCACGCAATGCTTTGACCCTCTGCACCGTCATCACACACTCCAAGAAGCGGATCCTTCCAGGGGACACATCAGGCCATGTCCCTCTGCCACGTCTCTGCCCCTTCAAGAACTACAGCTGGCTCCTGCAGCCCACTGATGAGAACAGCGCCCTCTGCGGGCCAACGGCGGAACCACCGACGGCGCCATCTGCTGGCCGGCGGCATGAACTGCAACTCCACTGCCCCACTGTGTTGCCAGGCTTTGGATCAAGGGGACATGGATGTCACACAGATGGCTCAAGACTCACAGGAGAAGGACGGCGTGAGCAGGATGAGGCACAGGTAAGTCCAGGGGACATGAGTGCGGTGCACAGGTGGCTCATCTGTGCAGGGTGCTCATGTCCCTCCCAGCAGCCTCTCCGCCTTCAACAACAGAAGCATTCCAGGGTAGGCATCCACGCTCAGGGGTTATTGCCCAAGAAAGTCCCTCCCAGCAGCCTCTCCACCTTCGACAACAGAAGCATTCCAGGGTAGGCATCCACGCTCAGTGGTTATTGCCCAAGGCCACGGTCACCCCTCCTTCACAATCAGCAGCATCTCAGAGGTGGCGTACAGGCACGCAATTCTTTGACCCTCTGCACCGTCATCACACGCTCCAAGAAAAAGTAGGCATCCACGCTCAGTGGTTATTGCCCAAGAAAGTCCCTCCCAGCAGCCTCTCCACCTTCAACAACAGAAGCATTCCAGGGTAGGCATCCACGCTCAGTGGTTATTGCCCAAGGCCACGGTCGCCCCTCCTTCACAATCAGCAGCATCTCAGAGGTGGCGTACAGGCACGCAATTCTTTGACCCTCTGCACCGTCATCACACACTCCAAGAAGCAGGTCCTTCCAGGGGAAACATAAGGCCATGTCCCTCTGCCCCTTCAAGAACTACAGCTGGCTCCTGCAGCCCACTGATGAGGACAGCGCCCTCTGCGGGCCAACGGCGGAACCACCGACGGCACCATCTGCTGGCCGTCGGCCTGAACTGCAACTGCACTGACACGCTCAGTGGTTATTGCCCACGGCCACGGTCACCCCTCCCTCACAATCAGCAGCATCTCAGAGGTGGCGTACAGGCACGCAATTCTTTGACCCTCTGCACCGTCATCACACGCCCCAAGAAAAAGTAGGCATCCACGCTCAGTGGTTATTGCCCAAGAAAGTCCCTCCCAGCAGCCTCTCCACCTTCAACAACAGAAGCATTCCAGGGTAGGCATCCACGCTCAGTGGTTATTGCCCAAGAAAGTCCCTCCCAGCAGCCTCTCCACCTTCGACAACAGAAGCATTCCAGGGTAGGCATCCACGCTCAGTGGTTATTGCCCAAGGCCACGGTCACCCCTCCTTCACAATCAGCAGCATCTCAGAGGTGGCGTACAGTCACGCAATTCTTTGACCCTCTGCACCGTCATCACACACTCCAAGAAGCGGATCCTTCCAGGGGAAACATAAGGCCATGTCCCTCTGCCCCTTCAAGAACTACAGCTGGCTCCTGCAGCCCACTGATGAGAACAGCGCCCTCTGCGGGCCAACGGCGGAACCACCGACGGCACCATCTGCTGGCCGTCGGCCTGAACTGCAACTGCACTGACTCCACAGCTGGGTCTGGGGGGACTGACTCTGACAGAAAGATTGGGATCTGGATTGGACACAGTTGGATCTGGATTGGACACAGTTGGATCTGGTTGTGGACTTGGACACAAGACTCAACAACTCATCTGACCCTGGAGCTTCATGCCTGCTCCCTTCCTGCTCCACTTGCCTCCTCTTTTGCCCCCCTTTTTTACTTTTTTTACTTTTTTTACTTTTTTCTCCTCTCTCTTTTTACTCTCTCTTTCTCTTGTTTCTTTCTCCTTTTCTGCTATGACCACACCAGTGTCTTGCCCTAAACTTAACCAGTCCACTTTGAAATACCTCAACTTAACCCTTGATGACAGGATTTTAGCTTTTGCCACTTCAGTGGTGTCATGCATTTCTCCCTGTAAGCAAGGGGGCTGCTCCTGGGTTAATCTGCTAAGTGGGGGGGCTTACTGCCGCCAGGGGGCGACGTCACACGTCGGGCCCCTCACAAAATGGCGGCAATTGGCCTGTTATGCCTCCTAAGATGGCGGCCGTTTTGTAGTCCGTTTGTAGTCCGTTTGTAGTTTTTCTGCTGTTTTCAGCAAACGGACTCCTTGCTTATCAAGAGTCCGCCAGGAATACTTGGCCTGTAATTTGGCTTCAGTTCCCTGGCCTTTTTTGTCAAGAATCCGCCCTTGACTTAGATAAATAAATAAATAAATAATTAAATACCTGTTAGGGGGTGGTGCTACCGCAATGCCTCTTGGGAGTCTTCACACCCTGACAAGGGGGGTAGAGCAAAGAAGCCGTTCTTTTCCACTGCTTCTCTTGGGGGGGAGGACATGTTTGCTGGGTGCTGCATTAGGTGAGTGTTTGCTGCTGTTTTTGCTACTGGTTTTGCTGCGGTTACTGTCAAACTTAAGTGTAAAATAACTGTCAAGCAGGGGTCATAAGCCCACTGCTTCAAACATAGTGTCAATTTAAACAGTTTGACAACTTAAAATGTGGCTTTTAGAGCACCAAACCGAGCCTTGTCAACTAGCTTCACTTACTTACCATAAACTTGCTTAGAATACAGTAAAATAACTTAAAGTCACCTTAAGCTCGGTCTGGATCAATAACATGCAGTAAAACAACTTAACTGCCTTTAATATACTGTAATAATATAGGCATAAACACTCACTAAAGTCACTACAGCAGGATGGTGTTAAAGGGCCGCTGGTTTGGGGCCTACACAGTAGACTGCCTGCTGCAGTGTCAATGTCATGTTGCCTGTCATTTTGCCTGTCAATACAAGAACTTCAGCTTTCAAAACTCAAGTGCTGCAGTGTAGGGCAGTGTAGCTAGCGGGGATACACCTCGGAGAAGGGCGCAGCTCCGAGGGGGCCAACCCCTGAGCAGGGTGTCTTGTGATAAGCGGTCGAAACACCCCGAGACCTCAGGGCACACAACTGATGAATGTATCCCCGGTGGACTAGCGCTGGGCAGAGTCCTCCCTTTGGGGTTTCGTGGGCCGCCGGGCTCCCGTCTCCCTGCCGGTCTCGCGGCGGGCTGGTCGAGCGCAGTGATGTGGTGCGGCCGGCCGGCCGGCGCTCTGTCCAGACGCAGATCTGAGGCAGGCGGCGGCGGCGGCTGCACTTACAGCTGGGCGGGGCCTCCTTGCCGGGGCTCGGGCGGCGGCGGTGGGGTTCCTGGTAGTGTTTTCGGCGGCGTCCCTGGTCCTCTTGCTGTCCTCGCTCGCTTCCTGGCGCCCCCCCACATTCCCTTCCAGGGCCGGCCACGTGCGGCGCTCACTCTCTCTCAGGGTGGGGGTCTGTGGTGTCTCGGCTTTTGGCTGGGATTCAGGTCGAAAGGGGGCGACGGGTTGCTGTCTGAGGCGGCGGGGGGGTCCACATGGGGAGGTCGCCGGGCGCTGCTTGGGCTCCTCCGCTCCGCGAATAGTCTCTTTACACTCTGCTTGGTCTAGAACCCACCACCTGTTATATAATGTTCGCTCTAACTTAATGTGCACTGTTAAATTAATATTCACTGTAAACATAATATTCACTGTTAACTAATATTCACTGTCAAATTAATATTCACCGTCAACTTAATATTCACTCTTTCAGGTTCATTTGGGGCCTGTTATTACTTTGCTATTGATTATTATTGATTATTACTTCTCATTATTAATTATTATTACTTCTCATTATTATTTATTCTTGCTTATTAGTTTTTGTCTCGCTCTGGTTGTGTCTCTCTCTTTTGTTGCTGCTCTCTCTCCCTCTTTTTCTCCTCCTCCTTTCCTTTCACGGCTTCTTCACTGGCCTGGGGATAGCCCCCACAGGCATCTGACCCTTACCTTAACCTCACGGGGGTTCATGCCTAAGTGCTAACCCTCCAGCTGGACACTGGGGTTCGTGCCTAAGTGCTAACCCTCAAGCTGGACACTGGCCAGGGCATCTGCCCCTGCCGCACTGGAAGATGCCGCGCCGGACTGGACACCGTCTCCATCATTCCCTCCTCCTTCCTCCCTCCTCCCTCCTCTCTCGCGGGGCACAGACCTCAGTGCTAAACCTTCCGCCTGGACACTGGGATGGACACCTGCCACACTGGGTGACGCCGGAAGAAAACCGGGATGGGCAAAAATGCCACACTGGACGATGCCGGACTGGGCACCGTCTACTCCATCTCCCTCCACCCTCAACGAATGCCTACGGGCTAACCCTCCACCTGGACACTGGGATGGACAACAAAGAAAGAGGAGAGAAGTATCCCCTCTTGCCGCGCTGGATGATGCAGGCACTATCTCCTCCTCCTGACCCTCCTCCCTCCTCCTTCCTCCCTTCTCGCGGGGCAAGACCTCAAGCTGGACACCGGGATGGACACCTCCTCTTGCCGCGCTGGACGATGCAGGCACCATCTCCTCTCCTCCTCCTCCTCCTCACCACCCTCCCTCCCCCCTCCCCCTCTCTCTGCTGTCTCTACTCTCTACCTGTCACATCTCTAGGGTCATGGCAGCGTGTGGGCGCTGACAAGGGGACAAACATGCGTCGGCCCGTGCCTTGCCCCTTGCTCCCGCTACATCCCAGGCTGGCGTTGGCCAGATGGGGGGGGCTCGGGAGTACTTTTCTACTTTTACCTAACCGTATGCCTGTGCCTCGGAGCTGCTCCTGTTCTTCACCCCATCATTCAAAGGCTCCATGCCCGTTTCTCTCTATCTAGCTCCTCGGTCAATGCCGCCCACTGAAATCCAGTGAGGTGAAAAACAGGTGTGGCCTCTGCCGTTGAGTGACAGGCCCTGTAAGCAGGCTGTTACCTGCATGGTGGGGTTGGGGTCATAGGTTTTTTTCCCCCTTCCCTCCATCGGCCAGAGTGTCCAGGTCCAGGTGTACTCCACCTGCGGTCCTGTAAAACAAACCTGTTGTGTGTAAACTCCATGTCTGTTTGTCTGCTTAACTCCTCCTGGCCTTGCCGGTGTTGGGGGGTGTGGACGGTCCCTGTAAAAGGGCCCCACGACCTCCTCGGCCCTGGTTTCAAGGGGTTCGTTGACTTTTGGCTTGACCGTTTTTTTCTCTCTCCTCCTGTCTCCACACCCCCTCTCTCCCCTCCCACTGCTCCCCACCACGGGATGGCTCTGACCACAACGAATTGCCAAAAACAGCGCCCTTACCGCCCGATGGCATGACCTGAAACGGCGATCTCTGCTGGACAACGGCATGCACAGCATCGGCACTGACCAAGGGGCTGTGGCTGAGAGAACGAAACTGCAGCTGGCTCCTGCAGCCCACTGCTGAGAACAGCGCCCTCTGCGGGCCAACAGCGGGACCACCGTCGGCGCCATCTGCCGGCCGGCGGCATGAACTGCAACTCCACTGCCCCACTGTGTTGCCAGGCTTTGGATCATCTCAGAGGTGGCGTACAGGCACGCAATGCTTTGACCCTCTGCACCGTCATCACACACTCCAAGAAGCGGATCCTTCCAGGGGACACATCAGGCCATGTCCCTCTGCCACGTCTCTGCCCCTTCAAGAACTACAGCTGGCTCCTGCAGCCCACTGATGAGAACAGCGCCCTCTGCGGGCCAACGGCGGAACCACCGACGGCGCCATCTGCTGGCCGGCGGCATGAACTGCAACTCCACTGCCCCACTGTGTTGCCAGGCTTTGGATCAAGGGGACATGGATGTCACACAGATGGCTCAAGACTCACAGGAGAAGGACGGCGTGAGCAGGATGAGGCACAGGTAAGTCCAGGGGACATGAGTGCGGTGCACAGGTGGCTCATCTGTGCAGGGTGCTCATGTCCCTCCCAGCAGCCTCTCCGCCTTCAACAACAGAAGCATTCCAGGGTAGGCATCCACGCTCAGGGGTTATTGCCCAAGAAAGTCCCTCCCAGCAGCCTCTCCACCTTCGACAACAGAAGCATTCCAGGGTAGGCATCCACGCTCAGTGGTTATTGCCCAAGGCCACGGTCACCCCTCCTTCACAATCAGCAGCATCTCAGAGGTGGCGTACAGGCACGCAATTCTTTGACCCTCTGCACCGTCATCACACGCTCCAAGAAAAAGTAGGCATCCACGCTCAGTGGTTATTGCCCAAGAAAGTCCCTCCCAGCAGCCTCTCCACCTTCAACAACAGAAGCATTCCAGGGTAGGCATCCACGCTCAGTGGTTATTGCCCAAGGCCACGGTCGCCCCTCCTTCACAATCAGCAGCATCTCAGAGGTGGCGTACAGGCACGCAATTCTTTGACCCTCTGCACCGTCATCACACACTCCAAGAAGCAGGTCCTTCCAGGGGAAACATAAGGCCATGTCCCTCTGCCCCTTCAAGAACTACAGCTGGCTCCTGCAGCCCACTGATGAGGACAGCGCCCTCTGCGGGCCAACGGCGGAACCACCGACGGCACCATCTGCTGGCCGTCGGCCTGAACTGCAACTGCACTGACACGCTCAGTGGTTATTGCCCACGGCCACGGTCACCCCTCCCTCACAATCAGCAGCATCTCAGAGGTGGCGTACAGGCACGCAATTCTTTGACCCTCTGCACCGTCATCACACGCCCCAAGAAAAAGTAGGCATCCACGCTCAGTGGTTATTGCCCAAGAAAGTCCCTCCCAGCAGCCTCTCCACCTTCAACAACAGAAGCATTCCAGGGTAGGCATCCACGCTCAGTGGTTATTGCCCAAGAAAGTCCCTCCCAGCAGCCTCTCCACCTTCGACAACAGAAGCATTCCAGGGTAGGCATCCACGCTCAGTGGTTATTGCCCAAGGCCACGGTCACCCCTCCTTCACAATCAGCAGCATCTCAGAGGTGGCGTACAGTCACGCAATTCTTTGACCCTCTGCACCGTCATCACACACTCCAAGAAGCGGATCCTTCCAGGGGAAACATAAGGCCATGTCCCTCTGCCCCTTCAAGAACTACAGCTGGCTCCTGCAGCCCACTGATGAGAACAGCGCCCTCTGCGGGCCAACGGCGGAACCACCGACGGCACCATCTGCTGGCCGTCGGCCTGAACTGCAACTGCACTGACTCCACAGCTGGGTCTGGGGGGACTGACTCTGACAGAAAGATTGGGATCTGGATTGGACACAGTTGGATCTGGATTGGACACAGTTGGATCTGGTTGTGGACTTGGACACAAGACTCAACAACTCATCTGACCCTGGAGCTTCATGCCTGCTCCCTTCCTGCTCCACTTGCCTCCTCTTTTGCCCCCCTTTTTTACTTTTTTTACTTTTTTTACTTTTTTCTCCTCTCTCTTTTTACTCTCTCTTTCTCTTGTTTCTTTCTCCTTTTCTGCTATGACCACACCAGTGTCTTGCCCTAAACTTAACCAGTCCACTTTGAAATACCTCAACTTAACCCTTGATGACAGGATTTTAGCTTTTGCCACTTCAGTGGTGTCATGCATTTCTCCCTGTAAGCAAGGGGGCTGCTCCTGGGTTAATCTGCTAAGTGGGGGGGCTTACTGCCGCCAGGGGGCGACGTCACACGTCGGGCCCCTCACAAAATGGCGGCAATTGGCCTGTTATGCCTCCTAAGATGGCGGCCGTTTTGTAGTCCGTTTGTAGTCCGTTTGTAGTTTTTCTGCTGTTTTCAGCAAACGGACTCCTTGCTTATCAAGAGTCCGCCAGGAATACTTGGCCTGTAATTTGGCTTCAGTTCCCTGGCCTTTTTTGTCAAGAATCCGCCCTTGACTTAGATAAATAAATAAATAAATAATTAAATACCTGTTAGGGGGTGGTGCTACCGCAATGCCTCTTGGGAGTCTTCACACCCTGACAAGGGGGGTAGAGCAAAGAAGCCGTTCTTTTCCACTGCTTCTCTTGGGGGGGAGGACATGTTTGCTGGGTGCTGCATTAGGTGAGTGTTTGCTGCTGTTTTTGCTACTGGTTTTGCTGCGGTTACTGTCAAACTTAAGTGTAAAATAACTGTCAAGCAGGGGTCATAAGCCCACTGCTTCAAACATAGTGTCAATTTAAACAGTTTGACAACTTAAAATGTGGCTTTTAGAGCACCAAACCGAGCCTTGTCAACTAGCTTCACTTACTTACCATAAACTTGCTTAGAATACAGTAAAATAACTTAAAGTCACCTTAAGCTCGGTCTGGATCAATAACATGCAGTAAAACAACTTAACTGCCTTTAATATACTGTAATAATATAGGCATAAACACTCACTAAAGTCACTACAGCAGGATGGTGTTAAAGGGCCGCTGGTTTGGGGCCTACACAGTAGACTGCCTGCTGCAGTGTCAATGTCATGTTGCCTGTCATTTTGCCTGTCAATACAAGAACTTCAGCTTTCAAAACTCAAGTGCTGCAGTGTAGGGCAGTGTAGCTAGCGGGGATACACCTCGGAGAAGGGCGCAGCTCCGAGGGGGCCAACCCCTGAGCAGGGTGTCTTGTGATAAGCGGTCGAAACACCCCGAGACCTCAGGGCACACAACTGATGAATGTATCCCCGGTGGACTAGCGCTGGGCAGAGTCCTCCCTTTGGGGTTTCGTGGGCCGCCGGGCTCCCGTCTCCCTGCCGGTCTCGCGGCGGGCTGGTCGAGCGCAGTGATGTGGTGCGGCCGGCCGGCCGGCGCTCTGTCCAGACGCAGATCTGAGGCAGGCGGCGGCGGCGGCTGCACTTACAGCTGGGCGGGGCCTCCTTGCCGGGGCTCGGGCGGCGGCGGTGGGGTTCCTGGTAGTGTTTTCGGCGGCGTCCCTGGTCCTCTTGCTGTCCTCGCTCGCTTCCTGGCGCCCCCCCACATTCCCTTCCAGGGCCGGCCACGTGCGGCGCTCACTCTCTCTCAGGGTGGGGGTCTGTGGTGTCTCGGCTTTTGGCTGGGATTCAGGTCGAAAGGGGGCGACGGGTTGCTGTCTGAGGCGGCGGGGGGGTCCACATGGGGAGGTCGCCGGGCGCTGCTTGGGCTCCTCCGCTCCGCGAATAGTCTCTTTACACTCTGCTTGGTCTAGAACCCACCACCTGTTATATAATGTTCGCTCTAACTTAATGTGAACTGTTACATTAATATTCACTGTAAACATAATATTCACTGTTAACTAATATTCACTGTCAAATCAATATTCACCGTCAACTTAATATTCACTCTTTCAGGTTCATTTGGGGCCTGTTATTACTTTGATGTTTGTTTTTTCTTATTTATTATTATTCCTCATTTATTAATTATTCCTTAGTTCTTATTTATTCTTGCTTATTAGTTTTTGTCTCGCTCTGGTTGTGTCTCTCTCTTTTGTTGCTGCTCTCTCTCCCTCTTTTTCTCCTCCTCCTTTCCTTTCACTGCTTCTTCACTGGCCTGGGGATAGCCCCCACAGGCATCTGACCCTTACCTTAACCTCACGGGGGTTCATGCCTAAGTGCTAACCCTCCAGCTGGACACTGGGGTTCATGCCTAAGTGCTAACCCTCAAGCTGGACACTGGCCAGGGCATCTGCCCCTGCCGCACTGGAAGATGCCGCGCCGGACTGGACACCGTCTCCACCATCATCTCCTCCTTCCTCCCTCCTCCCTCCTCTCTCGCGGGGCACAGACCTCAGTGCTAAACCTTCCGCCTGGACACTGGGATGGACACCTGCCACACTGGGTGACGCCGGAAGAAAACTGGGATGGGCAAAAATGCCACACTGGACGATGCCGGACTGGGCACCGTCTACTCCATCTCCCTCCACCCTCAACGAATGCCTACGGGCTAACCCTCCACCTGGACACTGGGATGGACAACAAAGAAAGAGGAGAGAAGCATCCCCTCTTGCCGCACTGGATGATGCAGGCACTATCTCCTCCTCCTGACCCTCCTCCCTCCTCCTTCCTCCCTTCTCGCGGGGCAAGACCTCAAGCTGGACACCGGGATGGACACCTCCTCTTGCCGCGCTGGACGATGCAGGCACCATCTCCTCTCCTCCTCCTCCTCCTCACCACCCTCCCTCCCCCCTCCCCCTCTCTCTGCTGTCTCTACTCTCTACCTGTCACATCTCTAGGGTCATGGCAGCGTGTGGGCGCTGACAAGGGGACAAACATGCGTCGGCCCGTGCCTTGCCCCTTGCTCCCGCTACATCCCAGGCTGGCGTTGGCCAGATGGGGGGGGCTCGGGAGTACTTTTCTACTTTTACCTAACCGTATGCCTGTGCCTCGGAGCTGCTCCTGTTCTTCACCCCATCATTCAAAGGCTCCATGCCCGTTTCTCTCTATCTAGCTCCTCGGTCAATGCCGCCCACTGAAATCCAGTGAGGTGAAAAACGGGTGTGGCCTCTGCCGTTGAGTGACAGGCCCTGTAAGCAGGCTGTTACCTGCATGGTGGGGTTGGGGTCATAGGTTTTTTACCCCCTTCCCTCCATCGGCCAGAGTGTCCAGGTCCAGGTGTACTCCACCTGCGGTCCTGTAAAACAAACCTGTTGTGTATAAACTCCATGTCTGTTTGTCTGCTTAACTCCTCCTGGCCTTGCCGGTGTTGGGGGGTGTGGACGGTCCCTGTAAAAGGGCCCCACGACCTCCTCGGCCCTGGTTTCAAGGGGTTCGTTGACTTTTGGCTTGACCGTTGTTTTCTCTCTCCTCCTGTCTTTCCCCCCCTCTCTCCCCTCCCACTGCTCCCCACCACGGGATGGCTCTGACCACAACGAATTGCCAAAAACAGCGCCCTTACCGCCCGATGGCATGACCTGAAACGGCGATCTCTGCTGGACAACGGCATGCACAGCATCGGCACTGACCAAGGGGCTGTGGCTGAGAGAACGAAACTGCAGCTGGCTCCTGCAGCCCACTGCTGGGAACAGCGCCCTCTGCGGGCCAACAGCGGGACCACCGTCGGCGCCATCTGCTGGCCGGCGGCTTGAACTGCAACTCCACTGCCCCACTGTGTTGCCAGGCTTTGGATCATCTCAGAGGCGGCGTACAGGCACGCAATGCTTTGACCCTCTGCACCGTCATCACACACTCCAAGAAGCGGATCCTTCCAGGGGAAACATAAGGCCATGTCCCTCTGCCCCTTCAAGAACTACAGCTGGTTCCTGCAGCCCACTGATGAGAACAGCGCCCTCTGCGGGCCAACAGCGGGACCACCGTCGGCACCATCTGCTGGCCGGCGGCATGAACTGCAACTCCACTGCCCCCCTGTGTTGCCAGGCTTTGGATCAGGGGACATGGATGTCACACAGATGGCTCAAGACTCACAGGAGAAGGACGGCGTGAGCAGGATGAGGCACAGGTAAGTCCAGGGGACATGAGTGCGGTGCACAGGTGGCTCATCTGTGCAGGGTGCTCATGTCCCTCCCAGCAGCCTCTCCACCTTCAACGACAGAAGCATTCCAGGGTAGGCATCCACGCTCAGTGGTTATTGCCCAAGGCCACGGTCACCCCTCCTTCACAATCAGCAGCATCTCAGAGGTGGCGTACAGTCACGCAATGCTTTGACCCTCTGCGCCGTCATCACACGCTCCAAGAAAAAGTAGGCATCCACGCTCAGTGGTTATTGCCCAAGAAAGTCCCTCCCAGCAGCCTCTCCGCCTTCAACAACAGAAGCATTCCAGGGTAGGCATCCACACTCAGTGGTTATTGCCCAAGAAAGTCCCTCCCAGCAGCCTCTCCACCTTCGACAACAGAAGCATCCCAGGGTAGGCATCCACGCTCAGTGGTTATTGCCCACGGCCACGGTCACCCCTCCCTCACAATCAGCAGCATCTCAGAGGTGGCGTACAGTCACGCAATGCTTTGACCCTCTGCACCGTCATCACACACTCCAAGAAGCGGATCCTTCCAGGGGAAACATCAGGCCATGTCCCTCTGCCCCTTCAAGAACTACAGCTGGCTCCTGCAGCCCACTGATGAGAACAGCGCCCTCTGCGGGCCAACGGCGGAACCACCGACGGCACCATCTGCTGGCCGTCGGCCTGAACTGCAACTGCACTGACACGCTCAGTGGTTATTGCCCACGGCCACGGTCACCCCTCCCTCACAATCAGCAGCATCTCAGAGGTGGCGTACAGGCACGCAATGCTTTGACCCTCTGCACCGTCAGCACACACTCCAAGAAGCGGATCCTTCCAGGGGAAACATGAGGCTATGTCCTTCTGCCACGTCTCTGCCCCTTCAAGGCCTACAGCTGGCTCCTGCAGCCCACTGATGAGAACAGCGCCCTCTGCGGGCCAACAGCGGAACCACCGTCGGCACCATCTGCTGGCCGGCGGCATGAACTGCAACTGCACTGACTCCACAGCTGGGTCTGGGGGGACTGACTCTGACAGAAAGATTGGAATCTGGATTGGACACAGTTGGATCTGGATTGGACACTGTTGGATCCGGATGTGGACTTGGACACAAGACTCAACAACTCATCTGACCCTGGAGCTTCATGCCTGCTCCCTTCCTGCTCCACTTGCCTCCTCTTTTTGCCCCCCTTTTTTACTTTTTTTACTTTTTTTACTTTTTTCTCCTCTCTTTTCTTCTCTCTCTTTCTCTTGTTTCTTTCTCCTTTTCTGCTATGACCACACCAGTGTCTTGCCCTAAACTTAACCAGTCCACTTTTAAATACCTCAACTCAACCCTTGATGACAGGATTTTAGCTTTTGCCACTTCAGTGGTGTCATGCATTTCTCCCTGTAAGCGGGGGGGCTGCTCCCGGGTTAATCTGCTAAGTGGGGGGGCTTACTGCCGCCAGGGGGCGACGTCACACGTCGGGCCCCTCACAAAATGGCGGCAATGGGCCTGTTATGCCTCCTAAGATGGCGGCCGTTTTGTAGTCCGTTTGTAGTCCGTTTGTAGTTTTTCTGCTGTTTTCAGCACAGGGACTCCTTGCTTCTCAATAGTCCGCCAGGAATACTTGGCCTGTAATTTTGGCTTCAGTTCCCTGGCCTTTTTTGTCAAGAATCCGCCCTTGACTTAGATAAATAAATAAATAAATAATTAAATACCTGTTAGGGGGTGGTGCTACCGCAATGCCTCTTGGGAGTCTTCACACCCTGACAAGGGGGGTAGAGCAAAGCAGCCGTTCTTTTCCACTGCTTCTCTTGGGGGGAGGACATGTTTGCTGGGTGCTGCATTAGGTGAGTGTTTGCTGCTGTTTTTGCTACTGGTTTTGCTGCTGTTACTGTCAAACTTAAGTGTAAAATAACTGTCAGGCAGGGGTCATAAGCTCACTGCTTCAAACATAGTGTCAATTTAAACAGTTTTACAACTTAAATTGTGGCTTTTAGAGCACCAAACCGAGCTTGTCAACTAGCTTCACTTACTTACCATAAACTTGCTTAAAATACAGTAAAATAACTTAAAGTCACCTTAAGCTCGGTCTGGATCAATAACATGCAGTAAAACAACTTAACTGACTTCAATGTACTGTAATAATATAGGCATAAACACTCACTAAAGTCACTACAGCAGGATGGGGTTAAAGGGCCTCTGGTTTGGGGCCCACACAGTAGATTGCCTGCTGCAGTGTCAATGTCATGTTGCCTGTCAATACAAGAACTTCAGCTTTCAAAACTCAAGTGCTGCAGTGTAGGGCAGTGTAGCTAGCGGGGATACACCTCGGAGAAAGGCGCAGCTCCGAGGGGGCCAACCCCTGAGCAGGGTGTCTTGTGATAAGCGGTCGAAACACCCCGAGACCTCAGGGCACACAACTGATGAATGTATCCCCGGTGGACTAGCGCTGGGCAGAGTCCTCCCTTTGGGGTTTCGTGGGCCGCCGGGCTCCCGTCTCCCTGCCGGTCTCGCGGCGGGCTGGTCAAGCGCAGTGATGTGGTGCGGCCGGCCGGCCGGCGCTCTGTCCAGACGCAGATCTGAGGCAGGCGGCGGCGGCGGCTGCACTTACAGCTGGGCGGGGCCTCCTTGCCAGGGCTCGGGCGGCGGCGGTGGGGTTCCTGGTAGTGTTTTCGGCGGCGTCCCTGGTCCTCTTGCTGTCCTCGCTCGCTTCCTGGCGCCCCCCCACATTCCCTTCCAGGGCCGGCCACGTGAGGCGCTCACTCTCTCTCAGGGTGGGGGTCTGTGGTGTCTCGGCTTTTGGCTGGGATTCAGGTCGAAAGGGGGCGACGGGTTGCTGTCTGAGGCGGCGGGGGGGTCCACATGGGGAGGTCGCCGGGCGCTGCTTGGGCTCCTCCGCTCCGCGAATAGTCTCTTTACACTCTGCTTGGTCTAGAACCCACCACCTGTTATATAATGTTCGCTCTAACTTAATGTGAACTGTTACATTAATATTCACTGTAAACATAATATTCACTGTTAACTAATATTCACTGTCAAATCAATATTCACCGTCAACTTAATATTCACTCTTTCAGGTTCATTTGGGGCCTGTTATTACTTTGATGTTTGTTTTTTCTTATTTATTATTATTCCTCATTTATTAATTATTCCTTAGTTCTTATTTATTCTTGCTTATTAGTTTTTGTCTCGCTCTGGTTGTGTCTCTCTCTTTTGTTGCTGCTCTCTCTCCCTCTTTTTCTCCTCCTCCTTTCCTTTCACTGCTTCTTCACTGGCCTGGGGATAGCCCCCACAGGCATCTGACCCTTACCTTAACCTCACGGGGGTTCATGCCTAAGTGCTAACCCTCCAGCTGGACACTGGGGTTCCTGCCTAAGTGCTAACCCTCAAGCTGGACACTGGCCAGGGCATCTGCCCCTGCCGCGCTGGAAGATGCCGCGCCGGATTGGACACCGTCTCCACCATTCCCTCCTCCTTCCTCCCTCCTCCCTCCTCTCTCGCGGGGCACAGACCTCAGTGCTAACCCTCCACCTGGACACTGGGATGGACACCTGCCACACTGGGAGACGCCGGAAGAAAACCGGGATGGGCAAAAATGCCACACTGGACGATGCCGGACTGGGCACCGTCTACTCCATCTCCCTCCACCCTCAACGAATGCCTACGGGCTAACCCTCCACCTGGACACTGGGATGGACAACAAAGACAGAGGAGAGAAGCATCCCCTCTTGCCGCGCTGGATGATGCAGGCACTATCTCCTCCTCCTGACCCTCCTTCCTCCCTCCTCCTTCCTCCCTTCTCGCGGGGCAAGACCTCAAGCTGGACACCGGGATGGACACCTCCTCTTGCCACGCTGGACGATGCAGGCACCATCTCCTCTCCTCCTCCTCCTCCTCACCACCCTCCCTCCCCCCTCCCCCTCTCTCTGCTGTCTCTACTCTCTACCTGTCACATCTCATGGGTCATGGCAGCGTGTGGGCGCTGACAAGGGGACAAACATGCGTCGGCCCGTGCCTTGCCCCTTGCTCCCGCTACATCCCAGGCTGGCGTTGGCCAGATGGGGGGGGCTCGGGAGTACTTTTCTACTTTTACCTAACCGTATGCCTGTGCCTCGGAGCTGCTCCTGTTCTTCACCCCATCATTCAAAGGCTCCATGCCCGTTTCTCTCTATCTAGCTCCTCGGTCAATGCCGCCCACTGAAATCCAGTGAGGTGAAAAACAGGTGTGGCCTCTGCCTTTGAGTGACAGGCCCTGTAAGCAGGCTGTTACCTGCATGGTGGGGTTGGGGTCATAGGTTTTTTCCCCCTTCCCTCCATCGGCCAGAGTGTCCAGGTCCAGGTGTACTCCACCTGCGGTCCTGTAAAACAAACCTGTTGTGTATAAACTCCATGTCTGTTTGTCTGCTTAACTCCTCCTGGCCTTGCCGGTGTTGGGGGGTGTGGGCGGTCCCTGTAAAAGGGCCCCACGACCTCCTCGGCCCTGGTTTCAAGGGGTTCGTTGACTTTTGGCTTGACCGTTGTTTTCTCTCTCCTCCTGTCTTTCCCCCCCTCTCTCCCCTCCCACTGCTCCCCACCACGGGATGGCTCTGACCACAACGAATTGCCAAAAACAGCGCCCTTACCGCCCGATGGCATGACCTGAAACGGCGATCTCTGCTGGACAACGGCATGCACAGCATCGGCACTGACCAAGGGGCTGTGGCTGAGAGAACGAAACTGCAGCTGGCTCCTGCAGCCCACTGCTGGGAACAGCGCCCTCTGCGGGCCAACAGCGGGACCACCGTCGGCGCCATCTGCTGGCCGGCGGCTTGAACTGCAACTCCACTGCCCCACTGTGTTGCCAGGCTTTGGATCATCTCAGAGGCGGCGTACAGGCACGCAATGCTTTGACCCTCTGCACCGTCATCACACACTCCAAGAAGCGGATCCTTCCAGGGGAAACATAAGGCCATGTCCCTCTGCCCCTTCAAGAACTACAGCTGGTTCCTGCAGCCCACTGATGAGAACAGCGCCCTCTGCGGGCCAACAGCGGGACCACCGTCGGCACCATCTGCTGGCCGGCGGCATGAACTGCAACTCCACTGCCCCCCTGTGTTGCCAGGCTTTGGATCAGGGGACATGGATGTCACACAGATGGCTCAAGACTCACAGGAGAAGGACGGCGTGAGCAGGATGAGGCACAGGTAAGTCCAGGGGACATGAGTGCGGTGCACGGGTGGCTCATCTGTGCAGGGTGCTCATGTCCCTCCCAGCAGCCTCTCCACCTTCAACGACAGAAGCATTCCAGGGTAGGCATCCACGCTCAGTGGTTATTGCCCAAGGCCACGGTCACCCCTCCTTCACAATCAGCAGCATCTCAGAGGTGGCGTACAGTCACGCAATGCTTTGACCCTCTGCGCCGTCATCACACGCTCCAAGAAAAAGTAGGCATCCACGCTCAGTGGTTATTGCCCAAGAAAGTCCCTCCCAGCAGCCTCTCCGCCTTCAACAACAGAAGCATTCCAGGGTAGGCATCCACACTCAGTGGTTATTGCCCAAGAAAGTCCCTCCCAGCAGCCTCTCCACCTTCGACAACAGAAGCATCCCAGGGTAGGCATCCACGCTCAGTGGTTATTGCCCACGGCCACGGTCACCCCTCCCTCACAATCAGCAGCATCTCAGAGGTGGCGTACAGTCACGCAATGCTTTGACCCTCTGCACCGTCATCACACACTCCAAGAAGCGGATCCTTCCAGGGGAAACATCAGGCCATGTCCCTCTGCCCCTTCAAGAACTACAGCTGGCTCCTGCAGCCCACTGATGAGAACAGCGCCCTCTGCGGGCCAACGGCGGAACCACCGACGGCACCATCTGCTGGCCGTCGGCCTGAACTGCAACTGCACTGACACGCTCAGTGGTTATTGCCCACGGCCACGGTCACCCCTCCCTCACAATCAGCAGCATCTCAGAGGTGGCGTACAGGCACGCAATGCTTTGACCCTCTGCACCGTCAGCACACACTCCAAGAAGCGGATCCTTCCAGGGGAAACATGAGGCTATGTCCTTCTGCCACGTCTCTGCCCCTTCAAGGCCTACAGCTGGCTCCTGCAGCCCACTGATGAGAACAGCGCCCTCTGCGGGCCAACAGCGGAACCACCGTCGGCACCATCTGCTGGCCGGCGGCATGAACTGCAACTGCACTGACTCCACAGCTGGGTCTGGGGGGACTGACTCTGACAGAAAGATTGGAATCTGGATTGGACACAGTTGGATCTGGATTGGACACTGTTGGATCCGGATGTGGACTTGGACACAAGACTCAACAACTCATCTGACCCTGGAGCTTCATGCCTGCTCCCTTCCTGCTCCACTTGCCTCCTCTTTTTGCCCCCCTTTTTTACTTTTTTTACTTTTTTTACTTTTTTCTCCTCTCTTTTCTTCTCTCTCTTTCTCTTGTTTCTTTCTCCTTTTCTGCTATGACCACACCAGTGTCTTGCCCTAAACTTAACCAGTCCACTTTTAAATACCTCAACTCAACCCTTGATGACAGGATTTTAGCTTTTGCCACTTCAGTGGTGTCATGCATTTCTCCCTGTAAGCGGGGGGGCTGCTCCCGGGTTAATCTGCTAAGTGGGGGGGCTTACTGCCGCCAGGGGGCGACGTCACACGTCGGGCCCCTCACAAAATGGCGGCAATGGGCCTGTTATGCCTCCTAAGATGGCGGCCGTTTTGTAGTCCGTTTGTAGTCCGTTTGTAGTTTTTCTGCTGTTTTCAGCACAGGGACTCCTTGCTTCTCAATAGTCCGCCAGGAATACTTGGCCTGTAATTTTGGCTTCAGTTCCCTGGCCTTTTTTGTCAAGAATCCGCCCTTGACTTAGATAAATAAATAAATAAATAATTAAATACCTGTTAGGGGGTGGTGCTACCGCAATGCCTCTTGGGAGTCTTCACACCCTGACAAGGGGGGTAGTGCAAAGAAGCCGTTCTTTTCCACTGCTTCTCTTGGGGGGGAGGACATGTTTGCTGGGTGCTGCATTAGGTGAGTGTTTGCTACTGTTTTTGCTGCTGGTTTTGCTGCTGTTACTGTCAAACTTAAGTGTAAACTAACTGTCAGGCAGGGGTCATAAGCTCACTGCTTCAAACACGGTGTCAATTTAAACAGTTTGACAACTTAAAATGTGGCTTTTAGAGCACCAAACCGAGCTTGTCAACTAGCTTCACTTACTTACCATAAACTTGCTTAAAATACAGTAAAATAACTTAAAGTCACCTTAAGCTCGGTCTGGATCAATAACATGCAGTAAAACAACTTAACTGACTTCAATGTACTGTAATAATATAGGCATAAACACTCACTAAAGTCACTACAGCAGGATGGGGTTAAAGGGCCTCTGGTTTGGGGCCCACACAGTAGATTGCCTGCTGCAGTGTCAATGTCATGTTGCCTGTCAATACAAGAACTTCAGCTTTCAAAACTCAAGTGCTGCAGTGTAGGGCAGTGTAGCTAGCGGGGATACACCTCGGAGAAAGGCGCAGCTCCGAGGGGGCCAACCCCTGAGCAGGGTGTCTTGTGATAAGCGGTCGAAACACCCCGAGACCTCAGGGCACACAACTGATGAATGTATCCCCGGCGGACTAGCGCTGGGCAGAGTCCTCCCTTTGGGGTTTCGTGGGCCGCCGGGCTCCCGTCTCCCTGCCGGTCTCGCGGCGGGCTGGTCAAGCGCAGTGATGTGGTGCGGCCGGCCGGCCGGCGCTCTGTCCAGACGCAGATCTGAGGCAGGCGGCGGCGGCGGCTGCACTTACAGCTGGGCGGGGCCTCCTTGCCAGGGCTCGGGCGGCGGCGGTGGGGTTCCTGGTAGTGTTTTCGGCGGCGTCCCTGGTCCTCTTGCTGTCCTCGCTCGCTTCCTGGCGCCCCCCCACATTCCCTTCCAGGGCCGGCCACGTGAGGCGCTCACTCTCTCTCAGGGTGGGGGTCTGTGGTGTCTCGGCTTTTGGCTGGGATTCAGGTCGAAAGGGGGCGACGGGTTGCTGTCTGAGGCGGCGGGGGGGTCCACATGGGGAGGTCGCCGGGCGCTGCTTGGGCTCCTCCGCTCCGCGAATAGTCTCTTTACACTCTGCTTGGTCTAGAACCCACCACCTGTTATATAATGTTCGCTCTAACTTAATGTGAACTGTTACATTAATATTCACTGTAAACATAATATTCACTGTTAACTAATATTCACTGTCAAATCAATATTCACCGTCAACTTAATATTCACTCTTTCAGGTTCATTTGGGGCCTGTTATTACTTTGATGTTTGTTTTTTCTTATTTATTATTATTCCTCATTTATTAATTATTCCTTAGTTCTTATTTATTCTTGCTTATTAGTTTTTGTCTCGCTCTGGTTGTGTCTCTCTCTTTTGTTGCTGCTCTCTCTCCCTCTTTTTCTCCTCCTCCTTTCCTTTCACTGCTTCTTCACTGGCCTGGGGATAGCCCCCACAGGCATCTGACCCTTACCTTAACCTCACGGGGGTTCATGCCTAAGTGCTAACCCTCCAGCTGGACACTGGGGTTCATGCCTAAGTGCTAACCCTCAAGCTGGACACTGGCCAGGGCATCTGCCCCTGCCGCACTGGAAGATGCCGCGCCGGACTGGACACCGTCTCCACCATCATCTCCTCCTTCCTCCCTCCTCCCTCCTCTCTCGCGGGGCACAGACCTCAGTGCTAAACCTTCCGCCTGGACACTGGGATGGACACCTGCCACACTGGGTGACGCCGGAAGAAAACTGGGATGGGCAAAAATGCCACACTGGACGATGCCGGACTGGGCACCGTCTACTCCATCTCCCTCCACCCTCAACGAATGCCTACGGGCTAACCCTCCACCTGGACACTGGGATGGACAACAAAGAAAGAGGAGAGAAGCATCCCCTCTTGCCGCACTGGATGATGCAGGCACTATCTCCTCCTCCTGACCCTCCTCCCTCCTCCTTCCTCCCTTCTCGCGGGGCAAGACCTCAAGCTGGACACCGGGATGGACACCTCCTCTTGCCGCGCTGGACGATGCAGGCACCATCTCCTCTCCTCCTCCTCCTCCTCACCACCCTCCCTCCCCCCTCCCCCTCTCTCTGCTGTCTCTACTCTCTACCTGTCACATCTCTAGGGTCATGGCAGCGTGTGGGCGCTGACAAGGGGACAAACATGCGTCGGCCCGTGCCTTGCCCCTTGCTCCCGCTACATCCCAGGCTGGCGTTGGCCAGATGGGGGGGGCTCGGGAGTACTTTTCTACTTTTACCTAACCGTATGCCTGTGCCTCGGAGCTGCTCCTGTTCTTCACCCCATCATTCAAAGGCTCCATGCCCGTTTCTCTCTATCTAGCTCCTCGGTCAATGCCGCCCACTGAAATCCAGTGAGGTGAAAAACGGGTGTGGCCTCTGCCGTTGAGTGACAGGCCCTGTAAGCAGGCTGTTACCTGCATGGTGGGGTTGGGGTCATAGGTTTTTTACCCCCTTCCCTCCATCGGCCAGAGTGTCCAGGTCCAGGTGTACTCCACCTGCGGTCCTGTAAAACAAACCTGTTGTGTATAAACTCCATGTCTGTTTGTCTGCTTAACTCCTCCTGGCCTTGCCGGTGTTGGGGGGTGTGGACGGTCCCTGTAAAAGGGCCCCACGACCTCCTCGGCCCTGGTTTCAAGGGGTTCGTTGACTTTTGGCTTGACCGTTGTTTTCTCTCTCCTCCTGTCTTTCCCCCCCTCTCTCCCCTCCCACTGCTCCCCACCACGGGATGGCTCTGACCACAACGAATTGCCAAAAACAGCGCCCTTACCGCCCGATGGCATGACCTGAAACGGCGATCTCTGCTGGACAACGGCATGCACAGCATCGGCACTGACCAAGGGGCTGTGGCTGAGAGAACGAAACTGCAGCTGGCTCCTGCAGCCCACTGCTGGGAACAGCGCCCTCTGCGGGCCAACAGCGGGACCACCGTCGGCGCCATCTGCTGGCCGGCGGCTTGAACTGCAACTCCACTGCCCCACTGTGTTGCCAGGCTTTGGATCATCTCAGAGGCGGCGTACAGGCACGCAATGCTTTGACCCTCTGCACCGTCATCACACACTCCAAGAAGCGGATCCTTCCAGGGGAAACATAAGGCCATGTCCCTCTGCCCCTTCAAGAACTACAGCTGGTTCCTGCAGCCCACTGATGAGAACAGCGCCCTCTGCGGGCCAACAGCGGGACCACCGTCGGCACCATCTGCTGGCCGGCGGCATGAACTGCAACTCCACTGCCCCCCTGTGTTGCCAGGCTTTGGATCAGGGGACATGGATGTCACACAGATGGCTCAAGACTCACAGGAGAAGGACGGCGTGAGCAGGATGAGGCACAGGTAAGTCCAGGGGACATGAGTGCGGTGCACAGGTGGCTCATCTGTGCAGGGTGCTCATGTCCCTCCCAGCAGCCTCTCCACCTTCAACGACAGAAGCATTCCAGGGTAGGCATCCACGCTCAGTGGTTATTGCCCAAGGCCACGGTCACCCCTCCTTCACAATCAGCAGCATCTCAGAGGTGGCGTACAGTCACGCAATGCTTTGACCCTCTGCGCCGTCATCACACGCTCCAAGAAAAAGTAGGCATCCACGCTCAGTGGTTATTGCCCAAGAAAGTCCCTCCCAGCAGCCTCTCCGCCTTCAACAACAGAAGCATTCCAGGGTAGGCATCCACACTCAGTGGTTATTGCCCAAGAAAGTCCCTCCCAGCAGCCTCTCCACCTTCGACAACAGAAGCATCCCAGGGTAGGCATCCACGCTCAGTGGTTATTGCCCACGGCCACGGTCACCCCTCCCTCACAATCAGCAGCATCTCAGAGGTGGCGTACAGTCACGCAATGCTTTGACCCTCTGCACCGTCATCACACACTCCAAGAAGCGGATCCTTCCAGGGGAAACATCAGGCCATGTCCCTCTGCCCCTTCAAGAACTACAGCTGGCTCCTGCAGCCCACTGATGAGAACAGCGCCCTCTGCGGGCCAACGGCGGAACCACCGACGGCACCATCTGCTGGCCGTCGGCCTGAACTGCAACTGCACTGACACGCTCAGTGGTTATTGCCCACGGCCACGGTCACCCCTCCCTCACAATCAGCAGCATCTCAGAGGTGGCGTACAGGCACGCAATGCTTTGACCCTCTGCACCGTCAGCACACACTCCAAGAAGCGGATCCTTCCAGGGGAAACATGAGGCTATGTCCTTCTGCCACGTCTCTGCCCCTTCAAGGCCTACAGCTGGCTCCTGCAGCCCACTGATGAGAACAGCGCCCTCTGCGGGCCAACAGCGGAACCACCGTCGGCACCATCTGCTGGCCGGCGGCATGAACTGCAACTGCACTGACTCCACAGCTGGGTCTGGGGGGACTGACTCTGACAGAAAGATTGGAATCTGGATTGGACACAGTTGGATCTGGATTGGACACTGTTGGATCCGGATGTGGACTTGGACACAAGACTCAACAACTCATCTGACCCTGGAGCTTCATGCCTGCTCCCTTCCTGCTCCACTTGCCTCCTCTTTTTGCCCCCCTTTTTTACTTTTTTTACTTTTTTTACTTTTTTCTCCTCTCTTTTCTTCTCTCTCTTTCTCTTGTTTCTTTCTCCTTTTCTGCTATGACCACACCAGTGTCTTGCCCTAAACTTAACCAGTCCACTTTTAAATACCTCAACTCAACCCTTGATGACAGGATTTTAGCTTTTGCCACTTCAGTGGTGTCATGCATTTCTCCCTGTAAGCGGGGGGGCTGCTCCCGGGTTAATCTGCTAAGTGGGGGGGCTTACTGCCGCCAGGGGGCGACGTCACACGTCGGGCCCCTCACAAAATGGCGGCAATGGGCCTGTTATGCCTCCTAAGATGGCGGCCGTTTTGTAGTCCGTTTGTAGTCCGTTTGTAGTTTTTCTGCTGTTTTCAGCACAGGGACTCCTTGCTTCTCAATAGTCCGCCAGGAATACTTGGCCTGTAATTTTGGCTTCAGTTCCCTGGCCTTTTTTGTCAAGAATCCGCCCTTGACTTAGATAAATAAATAAATAAATAATTAAATACCTGTTAGGGGGTGGTGCTACCGCAATGCCTCTTGGGAGTCTTCACACCCTGACAAGGGGGGTAGAGCAAAGCAGCCGTTCTTTTCCACTGCTTCTCTTGGGGGGAGGACATGTTTGCTGGGTGCTGCATTAGGTGAGTGTTTGCTGCTGTTTTTGCTACTGGTTTTGCTGCTGTTACTGTCAAACTTAAGTGTAAAATAACTGTCAGGCAGGGGTCATAAGCTCACTGCTTCAAACATAGTGTCAATTTAAACAGTTTTACAACTTAAATTGTGGCTTTTAGAGCACCAAACCGAGCTTGTCAACTAGCTTCACTTACTTACCATAAACTTGCTTAAAATACAGTAAAATAACTTAAAGTCACCTTAAGCTCGGTCTGGATCAATAACATGCAGTAAAACAACTTAACTGACTTCAATGTACTGTAATAATATAGGCATAAACACTCACTAAAGTCACTACAGCAGGATGGGGTTAAAGGGCCTCTGGTTTGGGGCCCACACAGTAGATTGCCTGCTGCAGTGTCAATGTCATGTTGCCTGTCAATACAAGAACTTCAGCTTTCAAAACTCAAGTGCTGCAGTGTAGGGCAGTGTAGCTAGCGGGGATACACCTCGGAGAAAGGCGCAGCTCCGAGGGGGCCAACCCCTGAGCAGGGTGTCTTGTGATAAGCGGTCGAAACACCCCGAGACCTCAGGGCACACAACTGATGAATGTATCCCCGGTGGACTAGCGCTGGGCAGAGTCCTCCCTTTGGGGTTTCGTGGGCCGCCGGGCTCCCGTCTCCCTGCCGGTCTCGCGGCGGGTGGGTCAAGCGCAGTGATGTGGTGCGGCCGGCCGGCCGGCGCTCTGTCCAGACGCAGATCTGGGGCAGGCGGCGGCGGCGGCTGCGCTTACAGCTGGGCGGGGCCTCCTTGCCGGAGCTCGGGCGGGCGGTGGGGTTCCTGGTAGTGTTTTCGGCGGCGTCCCTGGTCCTCTTGCTGTCCTCGCTCGCTTCCTGGCGCCCCCCCACATTCCCTTCCAGGGCCGGCCACGTGAGGCGCTCACTCTCTCTCAGGGTGGGGGCCTGTGGTGTCTCGGCTTTTGGCTGGGATTCAGGTCGAAAGGGGGCGACGGGTTGCTGTCTGAGGCGGCGGGGGGGTCCACATGGGGAGGTCGCCGGGCGCTGCTTGGGCTCCTCCGCTCCGCGAATAGTCTCTTTACACTCTGCTTGGTCTAGAACCCACCACCTGTTATATAATGTTCGCTCTAACTTAATGTGAACTGTTACATTAATATTCACTGTAAACATAATATTCACTGTTAACTAATATTCACTGTCAAATCAATATTCACCGTCAACTTAATATTCACTCTTTCAGGTTCATTTGGGGCCTGTTATTACTTTGATGTTTGTTTTTTCTTATTTATTATTATTCCTCATTTATTAATTATTCCTTAGTTCTTATTTATTCTTGCTTATTAGTTTTTGTCTCGCTCTGGTTGTGTCTCTCTCTTTTGTTGCTGCTCTCTCTCCCTCTTTTTCTCCTCCTCCTTTCCTTTCACTGCTTCTTCACTGGCCTGGGGATAGCCCCCACAGGCATCTGACCCTTACCTTAACCTCACGGGGGTTCATGCCTAAGTGCTAACCCTCCAGCTGGACACTGGGGTTCATGCCTAAGTGCTAACCCTCAAGCTGGACACTGGCCAGGGCATCTGCCCCTGCCGCACTGGAAGATGCCGCGCCGGACTGGACACCGTCTCCACCATCATCTCCTCCTTCCTCCCTCCTCCCTCCTCTCTCGCGGGGCACAGACCTCAGTGCTAAACCTTCCGCCTGGACACTGGGATGGACACCTGCCACACTGGGTGACGCCGGAAGAAAACTGGGATGGGCAAAAATGCCACACTGGACGATGCCGGACTGGGCACCGTCTACTCCATCTCCCTCCACCCTCAACGAATGCCTACGGGCTAACCCTCCACCTGGACACTGGGATGGACAACAAAGAAAGAGGAGAGAAGCATCCCCTCTTGCCGCACTGGATGATGCAGGCACTATCTCCTCCTCCTGACCCTCCTCCCTCCTCCTTCCTCCCTTCTCGCGGGGCAAGACCTCAAGCTGGACACCGGGATGGACACCTCCTCTTGCCGCGCTGGACGATGCAGGCACCATCTCCTCTCCTCCTCCTCCTCCTCACCACCCTCCCTCCCCCCTCCCCCTCTCTCTGCTGTCTCTACTCTCTACCTGTCACATCTCTAGGGTCATGGCAGCGTGTGGGCGCTGACAAGGGGACAAACATGCGTCGGCCCGTGCCTTGCCCCTTGCTCCCGCTACATCCCAGGCTGGCGTTGGCCAGATGGGGGGGGCTCGGGAGTACTTTTCTACTTTTACCTAACCGTATGCCTGTGCCTCGGAGCTGCTCCTGTTCTTCACCCCATCATTCAAAGGCTCCATGCCCGTTTCTCTCTATCTAGCTCCTCGGTCACTGCCGCCCACTGAAATCCAGTGAGGTGAAAAACAGGTGTGGCCTCTGCCGTTGAGTGACAGGCCCTGTAAGCAGGCTGTTACCTGCATGGTGGGGTTGGGGTCATAGGTTTTTTTCCCCCTTCCCTCCATCGGTCAGAGTGTCCAGGTCCAGGTGTACTCCACCTGCGGTCCTGTAAAACAAACCTGTTGTGTATAAACTCCATGTCCGTTTGTCTGCTTAACTCCTCCTGGCCTTGCCGGTGTTGGGGGGTGTGGGCGGTCCCTGTAAAAGGGCCCCACGACCTCCTCGGCCCTGGTTTCAAGGGGTTCGTTGACTTTTGGCTTGACCGTTGTTTTCTCTCTCCTCCTGTCTTCCCCCCCTCTCTCCCCTCCCGCAGTTCACTCAACAACCTTCACAATGCCTGTGGCTCAGGAAGAGTTCAAGGAGCTACTCCAGGCCTTGGAAACCTACATGCTCGCCCACCACAAGGGCTCCCTGCTCCCTTCCGGGCCGGAGGATCCGCTGCCTCAATTTCTGGCGGAGGCGGAAGATTACCTCATTCGCCTGATCAGCCCATACCGGCCGTCGGAGGAAACCTCCCTCTGTGCGCATCACAACGCAAAAGCGTGGACGGCGGCGACCTTGGACATGCTGAGGGAACACTACCTTCGGCTTCAGGATGACGCCATCAGGGCCATTTCCACCCTCTTCGTCCCCGACTGGCAGCGGGCGCTGGTGGTGGCGACGCGACGGGTTACACGACGTATGACCGGGCTCAGTGAGGCGGCTGTTGACTCCGCGAGGGACAGGCTCGCAGGGATCATGTCCGGTCTTTCCTCCTCCCCTGACCCTCCACCCGTGGCTGGGCCATCGACGCCTGACCGGTCCCTCCCCTTGGACTCCTCGTCGGGACGGGCCGTGCCGCCCGGGATGTCGTCTCCCTCCTCTTCGTCATCCTCCTTGTCGTCATATACTCCGTCTCCAGCCGGGAGTCCTCCTGTCTCCCCCTCCTCCTCGACGAAAACCCCTGCAGCCCTAGACAGGGCCGGTCCGCCGACAACTGTCGACGCTCCAACAAGACCTGCATTGGCTCCCCCACCCCTGGAGGGGTCTCCTCCTCCACCACTCCACTCTTCCCCCGTGGGCTCCCCGTTGACGCTCAACAGGGACATGGAGGTGGACGCCACCCAGGTTCCTGACGCTCGGTCAGAGGATTTACCCCCCGGGGCTGGTCAACTGTCACCGGTCCTGACACTGGAGCCCGCGGCTGGCCAACCGGCTCCCTACGACCCTGCAATGGAGCAGCAGACGCCGGTGGAGGCTTTCAGCTCATCAGATGACGACGCCCTAGTGGCGCTCCTGGACGACTTTCAACCCGAAGTTCACTCCTCCCCGGACCCATCCACATCGGCCCACGGTATGCCGCTCAACGTGGACATGGAGGTGGACGCCGCCCAGGTTCCTGACGCTCGGCCAGAGGACTCACCCCCCGGGGCTGGTCAACGGTCACCGGTCCTGACCCTGGAGCCCGCGGCTGGCCAACCGGCTCCCTACGACCCTGCAATGGAGCAGCAGAAGCCGGTGGAGGCTTTCAGCTCATCGGATGACGACGCCCTAGTGGCGCTCCTGGACGACTTTCAACCCGAAGTTCACTCCTCCCCGGACCCATCCACATCGGCCCACGGTATGCCGCTCAACGTGGACATGGAGGTGGACGCCGCCAAGGTTCCTGACGCTCGGTCAGAGGACTCACCCCCCGGGGCTGGTCAACTGTCACCGGTCCTGGCACTGGGGCTCGCGGCTGGCCCATCGGCTCCCTACGACCCTGCAATGGAGCAGCAGAAGCCGGTGGAGGCTTTCAGCTCATCGGATGACGACGCCCTAGTGGCGCTCCTGGACGACTTTCAACCCGAAGTTCACTCCTCCCCGGACCCATCCACATCGGCCCACGGTATGCCGCTCAACGTGGACATGGAGGTGGACGCCGCCAAGGTTCCTGACGCTCGGTCAGAGGACTCACCCCCCGGGGCTGGTCAACTGTCACCGGTCCTGACACTGGGGCTCGCGGCTGGCCCATCGGCTCCCTACGACCCTGCAATGGAGCAGCAGACGCCGGTGGAGGCTTTCAGCTCATCAGATGACGACGCCCTAGTGGCGTTCCTGGACGTCCTTCAACCCGAGGTCCACTCCTCCCCTGGCCCATCCACATCGGCCCCGGCAAGGTCACCACCAGGGCCCCCATCTCCCCAGCAGCAGGCGGCCAGGCCCGGACATGTGCTCCGGACGGAGCTATTCGTGCACCATCCACACGATGGGGACAAGATTCTGAACTGGACCCTGGAGCCACGCCGCCCGTTTATGCTGATGGGGGGCTCCAATATGGGCAGGCTGCCAGACATCAAGGACGTCCGGGTGCAGGTGGACTGCTTCCCAGGAGCAAAACTCTACCATGCGGCACACATCCTCCGCCACAGGACGGCGCCCTCACTGTTTGTCACCACGGCGGTCCTGGCATTCGGCCTAAATGATCGTGACTCCTCTAACCAGAGTGGACTGAGGAGATCCGTCGGGTCCCTGTACAGTGCAGCGAGGCTGGCTTTCCCCAATGCGGCAGTCTACATCCCGCTGCTCAACATCAGCCCAGCCCTCCCGGCCCGGATCCAGGCCAATGTGCAGCTTCTGAATGACCTCATCAGGGAGAGGTCCTCCTTCATCCCCTGCCTGGCGGACGACGTGTTCAACACCGTGGCGGACAACATCCACTGGGACCCGGCGACTGCACGGGCCATGTGGAAGCATTGGCGGGCTTTCCTCGACTAGCGGCGACTCCATCGCCCCCGCCCGCCACATCCACTCAGCCCAGTAGCCCGGCCACTCTTGACGCCTGCTCACTTCAAAGTCACCCTTGCACTTTCACCCAGGGCCCACTGCACGGCCACTCATGACAACAGAGGACACATAAGAGAAACAAGAGGAAAAACCCTAACCTCAAGCAACTGCTGGTCAGGGCCAAACTCCGCCCACCAATGCGGCCACGGCACGGAATCCAGCACTTCACTACAGTCAGAAACCCAACGACAGGGCAGGGCTTCCCCATCCCACACACAAATACGTCATCCGAAAGAGCTCTGGGACGGCTTCACACTTGGCAGGCCACTATCAACGGCATGGGGAGGAGAACATGCTCGTTAGGCCGCTGGAGCACGACCCCACATGGACTCAAACGGATCGCAGGAAGAGGGAAGCCTATTGGATCCGGACCTTGGACACGCGCTACCCGCGGGGTCTCAATGACAGGCGACCATGCCTGCGGAGGACGTGATTCTCAGGAAACAGCACTCACACCATAGGAGGGCTCAAGCCAACTTTGCACTTCCCACTCATGTCCAAATGCACTGCCACTTATGGCCAATCACACCCAGGTAGGTATGTGGGAAAACAAAACAGGGTCCACATGCACTGCCATCCCAGGCAAATTCCCCCTCAGGTAAGTATGTGGCCCTCAGATCTGTCCCCTGCTGTCTGTCACTCCTTGCCTGTTTTTCCCCCCCCCTCCTCCTCCTGCTCTGCTCCCTCTCCCCCCTCCCTCTCTGTCACTACTAAGTACTCTGGCCACACTGCCATCTGCTGGACCTTTTCCGGCGGTGCACTTCACTTGGCATTCTCATGTGGCCTGCTGCACTTTCTTCTCATGTACATATATTTTATTCATCCTTTTTATTGGCCTTATTCACTGCGCCCATTTTGGCTTAACTTTACAGGGCGCTGGGGACGGGGGTGCTGGGGCACTTGTAACTCATCTGCTCCTGCTCATCTCCAGGTTTTTGTACATATATTTTTTTGTATATAGAGGTTTTTTTTGTATATATGGGCTTTGCCTTGATACCTTTGTGAGGTGGCTCCTCATTTTACACATAAAAGTACCGGTAGTGTGTATGGTTACTTTAGCATTTAAGCCACTTTGCCTTTCATATTTTCTCTAGCTTCTTTATTTTCATTTGACATAGCTTAGTACAGTGTCAGCCATTGTTTTCGTCCCACTTGGCCTGTACACCCTGACAAAAGGGGAGGGGTATTGCCAGTGCTACCTCACTGAGCTTGGCCCTCTCAGCTGCATCCTTCCCTTGGGACACTTAATGTTAGCCGGGTTGGTGTGCACGGAAATGGTTTGGAAATGAAGCTCAACTGATCCTTACCATTTCCTTTTTCACTCATTTTTTTGGGTTCCCTTGTCAGTATATTTGTTTGGCCTCATTACATTTCCCACCTTCACTTTCCTTTCTCATGACTGCTCTCCCTCCTCCTCCCTTGCTGGTTTAGTCCTCCTGGTTTTTAATCCTCCCTCTTCCTTAACACTCCCCCCTAAATTTTCCTGTTTAATTTTTTCCCCCTCCCTTTTTCTATCCACTCTCCCTTTCTTGATGCTTTTTCTCCCTTTCCTGTTTATTCCTCCCCTTCTCTATTCACTCTCTCCTCCTCCATATTTGTCTCCCTTTCTTGTTTATTTCCCCCTCTTTCCTGTTGACTCTCTCCTTCTTCATATTTTTCTCCCTTTCTGGTTTTCTTCTCCCCCTCCCTTTTCGCTTTGCTATGCCCCACCTGCGTCTTGCCCTAACCCTAACCTCCCCCCTTCTTCTTACCTAAACTTAACCGGAGACAAATAACCCTAAACAAATAATTTCCCTCTTCTTCTGACCTAACCTTAACCTTAGACAAATAACCCTAAAACAAATAACTTTGGTTTAGACTTAGACACTGGTGCTTGACTTTAACCGATGCTGCCCCCGGCCGCTGGGGGGCAGTGTCACAGTTTTTTTAGGCTCTTCATCTGGGGGGTCATTCACCAACCCGCCCCCTTACATCAGGGGTCAGCTGGTGAAATAAAATAAAATAAATAAAAAAAGTACTTTCCTGGGTTTCAGAGTCCTTTTTACTCATTCTGGTTTATTAGTTGTGGTTTACACTTTATTTGCAAGTACGACACGGCCGCCTTTAGTTCGTTTTTACCTCTACCCGGGGTCAACCTATCACAGCAGCCCGTTTCAGGGACAAAATGGCGGCGGCGGGGGATCGTTCCTCAACCGCGGCCGCCGGCGGGACCTCATCAAAATGGCGGCCGGCGCCGGTATCCTCGCGGGCCATCTCGGCCTTGAAAGTTCACTTTGGGGTTTCTGATTGCTGCGAATCCGCCAGGAATAGCTTGCTAGTCTTACAGGCTTTCCACCCACGGGCGGCTTCCCCGCTTTTCACGGCGGTTTTCTCATAAATAGGGAGGATAGCTCCTCTTCCGGGTCCAACAGGGACAGCCTAGGCAGCAGACCTCACCAAGATGGCGGCCGGCTTCCGCCTCACTAGCACCCCTTTTCATTTAATTCCGCCGGTTTGCCCGCTCTAATGTCCACATCCCGGCCTTAATCCTTTGACTAATAAAGTTTACTTGATACCTGGGCCTCTGGTTTACATAGTTTGGACTTTGATTCCGCCTAAATTAATAATTACATCCGCGGCCGGCCAGCGGAAGGGGGCGTGGCCAGCGCAATGCCTCCTGGGGTATCTGCACCCTGACTCAAAGGGTCGGGCTCCACAGCCAGTACAGGCAGCTGGAGCCCCATGTAGCATAGGATTGAAAGGACGCCGATTTTCTTCACGTTTATTTTGGTGAGTAGGTCTTTATCTTTTGCCATGCCCAGGGGTTGAGCGGTGTATTGGAACACTGGGTGTTGGTTTCCTCCTCTTCCTGGGGCCTCATGGAGGGGCAGGGAGGCAGAGCGAGTCTCTGCTGGCCCTGTCCTTTCAGTTCCCTGGGGGTGGCCGGGCTGGTCCTGGTCATTCCTGGGGAGGGGCTTCTGGGCTTGGGGTTGGGACCGGCACACTTTGTATCAGTGTTCTCGGCACGGCTCCGGCTAATACTTTCAGGGACCTTAATAGCATGTAAACTGCTGGCTGGTGATGTGGCTTGGGAAACATAATACTGTAGAGGTTTTATAGAATGACAAAGTTACTGTTGGTTGCTCTAGCTGGGTTTCCATCACTTGCAGGCTCTAAAAACTTGTACACGTTTAAAAACTAAACTTTCACCTGACTTGGTGGGATGTCAAATCACTTGCTGGGTCCTTTGATGCGGCTGTAATACACACGGTTCCCCTGTCTTCTAAAATAGTCTGGTTGCTGTCTACAATATGGTCTCTCTCAGAAAGCTTTCAAAACTCAATTGCTGCAGTGTAGGGCAGTGTAGCTAGCGGGGATACACCTCGGAGAAGGGCGCAGCTCCGAGGGGGCCAACCCCTGAGCAGGGTGTCTTGTGATAAGCGGTCGAAACACCCCGAGACCTCAGGGCACACAACTGATGAATGTATCCCCGGTGGACTAGCGCTGGGCAGAGTCCTCCCTTTGGGGTTTCGTGGGCCGCCGGGCTCCCGTCTCCCTGCCGGTCTCGCGGCGGGTGGGTCAAGCGCAGTGATGTGGTGCGGCCGGCCGGCCGGCGCTCTGTCCAGACGCAGATCTGAGGCAGGCGGCGGCGGCGGCTGCACTTACAGCTGGGCGGGGCCTCCTTGCCGGGGCTCGGGCGGCGGCGGTGGGGTTCCTGGTAGTGTTTTCGGCGGCGTCCCTGGTCCTCTTGCTGTCCTCGCTCGCTTCCTGGCGCCCCCCCACATTCCCTTCCAGGGCCGGCCACGTGAGGCGCTCACTCTCTCTCAGGGTGGGGGTCTGTGGTGTCTCGGCTTTTGGCTGGGATTCAGGTCGAAAGGGGGCGACGGGTTGCTGTCTGAGGCGGCGGGGGGGTCCACACGGGGGGGTCGCCGGGCGCTGCTCGGGCTCCTCCGCTCCGCGAATAGTCTCTTTACACTCTGCTTGGTCTAGAACCCGCCTAGTACAAGGTCCGCTCCTAATCTAGTGGTCACTCACAAAACGGCTGACAGATGCTCACTCTAAACCCCGCTGCTCTCTTTCTCTGTGTGTGTGTGTGTTGGTGTTTTGGCTGCTGTGTGCTTGTGGGTTTTTTTTCCCCCCCTCCCTTTCCTGCTCTCCTCCTCCTCCCGTTCTTCCTGTGGCCTCCACCGGGCCTTTGACAGCCCCCGCCGGTATCTGACCCTTAGCCTAACCTCTCGGGGGGCGCATGCCTACGGGCTCGCCCTCGAGCTGGCTGGACACTGGAAGGAAGGAAAGACACTGGGACGGACGCCTACTCTGGCCGCGCTGGAGGATGCGGGCACCATCTCCTCCTCCTCCTCCTCCTCACCACCCTCCCTCCCCCCTCCCTCTCTCTCTGCTGTCTCTACTCTCTACCTGTCACATCTCATGGGTCATGGCAGCGTGTGGGCGCTGACAAGGGGACAAACATGCGTCGGCCCGTGCCTTGCCCCTTGCTCCCGCTACATCCCAGGCTGGCGTTGGCCAGATGGGGGGGGCTCGGGAGTACTTTTCTACTTTTACCTAACCGTATGCCTGTGCCTCGGAGCTGCTCCTGTTCTTCACCCCATCATTCAAAGGCTCCATGCCCGTTTCTCTCTATCTAGCTCCTCGGTCACTGCCGCCCACTGAAATCCAGTGAGGTGAAAAACAGGTGTGGCCTCTGCCGTTGAGTGACAGGCCCTGTAAGCAGGCTGTTACCTGCATGGTGGGGTTGGGGTCATAGGTTTTTTTCCCCCTTCCCTCCATCGGTCAGAGTGTCCAGGTCCAGGTGTACTCCACCTGCGGTCCTGTAAAACAAACCTGTTGTGTATAAACTCCATGTCCGTTTGTCTGCTTACCTCCTCCTGGCCTTGCCGGTGTTGGGGGGTGTGGGCGGTCCCTGTAAAAGGGCCCCACGACCTCCTCGGCCCTGGTTTCAAGGGGTTCGTTGACTTTTGGCTTGACCGTTGTTTTCTCTCTCCTCCTGTCTTCCCCCCCTCTCTCCCCTCCCGCAGTTCACTCAACAACCTTCACAATGCCTGTGGCTCAGGAAGAGTTCAAGGAGCTACTCCAGGCCTTGGAAACCTACATGCTCGCCCACCACAAGGGCTCCCTGCTCCCTTCCGGGCCGGAGGATCCGCTGCCTCAATTTCTGGCGGAGGCGGAAGATTACCTCATTCGCCTGATCAGCCCATACCGGCCGTCGGAGGAAACCTCCCTCTGTGCGCATCACAACGCAAAAGCGTGGACGGCGGCGACCTTGGACATGCTGAGGGAACACTACCTTCGGCTTCAGGATGACGCCATCAGGGCCATTTCCACCCTCTTCGTCCCCGACTGGCAGCGGGCGCTGGTGGTGGCGACGCGACGGGTTACACGACGTATGACCGGGCTCAGTGAGGCGGCTGTTGACTCCGCGAGGGACAGGCTCGCAGGGATCATGTCCGGTCTTTCCTCCTCCCCTGACCCTCCACCCGTGGCTGGGCCATCGACGCCTGACCGGTCCCTCCCCTTGGACTCCTCGTCGGGACGGGCCGTGCCGCCCGGGATGTCGTCTCCCTCCTCTTCGTCATCCTCCTTGTCGTCATATACTCCGTCTCCAGCCGGGAGTCCTCCTGTCTCCCCCTCCTCCTCGACGAAAACCCCTGCAGCCCTAGACAGGGCCGGTCCGCCGACAACTGTCGACGCTCCAACAAGACCTGCATTGGCTCCCCCACCCCTGGAGGGGTCTCCTCCTCCACCACTCCACTCTTCCCCCGTGGGCTCCCCGTTGACGCTCAACAGGGGCATGGAGGTGGACGCCACCCAGGTTCCTGACGCTCGGTCAGAGGATTTACCCCCCGGGGCTGGTCAACTGTCACCGGTCCTGGCACTGGAGCCCGCGGCTGGCCAACCGGCTCCCTACGACCCTGCAATGGAGCAGCAGACGCCGGTGGAGGCTTTCAGCTCATCAGATGACGACGCCCTAGTGGCGCTCCTGGACGACTTTCAACCCGAAGTTCACTCCTCCCCGGACCCATCCACATCGGCCCACGGTATGCCGCTCAACGTGGACATGGAGGTGGACGCCGCCCAGGTTCCTGACGTTCGGTCAGAGGACTCACCCCCCGGGGCTGGTCAACTGTCACCGGTCCTGACACTGGGGCCCGCGGCTGGCCAACCGGCTCCCTACGACCCTGCAATGGAGCAGCAGAAGCCGGTGGAGGCTTTCAGCTCATCAGATGACGACGCCCTAGTGGCGCTCCTGGACGACTTTCAACCCGAAGTTCACTCCTCCCCGGACCTATCCACATCGGCCCACGGTATGCCGCTCAACGTGGACATGGAGGTGGACGCCGCCCAGGTTCCTGACGCTCGGTCAGAGGACTCACCCCCCGGGGCTGGTCAACTGTCACCGGTCCTGACACTGGGGCTCGCGGCTGGCCCATCGGCTCCCTACGACCCTGCAATGGAGCAGCAGACGCCGGTGGAGGCTTTCAGCTCATCAGATGACGACGCCCTAGTGGCGTTCCTGGACGTCCTTCAACCCGAGGTCCACTCCTCCCCTGGCCCATCCACATCGGCCCCGGCAAGGTCACCACCAGGGCCCCCATCTCCCCAGCAGCAGGCGGCCAGGCCCGGACATGTGCTCCGGACGGAGCTATTCGTGCACCATCCACACGATGGGGACAAGATTCTGAACTGGACCCTGGAGCCACGCCGCCCGTTTATGCTGATGGGGGGCTCCAATATGGGCAGGCTGCCAGACATCAAGGACGTCCGGGTGCAGGTGGACTGCTTCCCAGGAGCAAAACTCTACCATGCGGCACACATCCTCCGCCACAGGACGGCGCCCTCCCTGTTTGTCACCACGGCGGTCCTGGCATTCGGCCTAAATGATCGTGACTCCTCTAACCAGAGTGGACTGAGGAGATCCGTCGGGTCCCTGTACAGTGCAGCGAGGCTGGCTTTCCCCAATGCGGCAGTCTACATCCCGCTGCTCAACATCAGCCCAGCCCTCCCGGCCCGGATCCAGGCCAATGTGCAGCTTCTGAATGACCTCATCAGGGAGAGGTCCTCCTTCATCCCCTGCCTGGCGGACGACGAATTCAACACCGTGGCGGACAACATCCACTGGGACCCGGCGACTGCACGGGCCATGTGGAAGCATTGGCGGGCTTTCCTCGACTAGCGGCGACTCCATCGCCCCCGCCCGCCACATCCACTCAGCCCAGTAGCCCGGCCACTCTTGACGCCTGCTCACTTCAAAGTCACCCTTGCACTTTCACCCAGGGCCCACTGCACGGCCACTCATGACAACAGAGGACACATAAGAGAAACAAGAGGAAAAACCCTAACCTCAAGCAACTGCTGGTCAGGGCCAAACTCCGCCCACCAATGCGGCCACGGAATGGAATCCAGCACTTCACTACAGTCAGAAACCCAACGACAGGGCAGGGCTTCCCCATCCCACACACAAATACGTCATCCGAAAGAGCTCTGGGACGGCTTCACACTTGGCAGGCCACTATCAACGGCATGGGGAGGAGAACATGCTCGTTAGGCCGCTGGAGCACGACCCCACATGGACTCAAACGGATCGCAGGAAGAGGGAAGCCTATTGGATCCGGACCTTGGACACGCGCTACCCGCGGGGTCTCAATGACAGGCGACCATGCCTGCGGAGGACGTGATTCTCAGGAAACAGCACTCACACCATAGGAGGGCTCAAGCCAACTTTGCACTTCCCACTCATGTCCAAATGCACTGCCACTTATGGCCAATCACACCCAGGTAGGTATGTGGGAAAACAAAACAGGGTCCACATGCACTGCCATCCAAGGCAAATTCCCCCTCAGGTAAGTATGTGGCCCTCAGATCTGTCCCCTGCTGTCTGTCACTCCTTGCCTGTTTTTCCCCCCCTCCTCCTGCTCTGCTCCCTCTCCCCCCTCCCTCTCTGTCACTACTAAGTACTCTGGCCACACTGCCATCTGCTGGACCTTTTCCGGCGGTGCACTTCACTTGGCATTCTCATGTGGCCTGCTGCACTTTCTTCTCATGTACATATATTTTACTCCTCCTTTTTCTTGGCCTTATTCACTGCGCCCATTTTTGTTTAACTTTACAGGGCGCTGGGGACGGGGGTGCTGGGGCACTTGTAACTCATCTGCTCCTGCTCATCTCCAGGTTTTTGTACATATATTTTTTTGTATATAGAGGTTTTTTTTGTATATATGGGCTTTGCCTTGATACCTTTGTGAGGTGGCTCCTCATTTTACACATAAAAGTACCGGTAGTGTGTATGGTTACTTTAGCATTTAAGCCACTTTGCCTTTCATATTTTCTCTAGCTTCTTTATTTTCATTTGACATAGCTTAGTACAGTGTCAGCCATTGTTTTCGTCCCACTTGGCCTGTACACCCTGACAAAAGGGGAGGGGTATTGCCAGTGCTACCTCACTGAGCTTGGCCCTCTCAGCTGCATCCTTCCCTTGGGACACTTAATGTTAGCCGGGTTGGTGTGCACGGAAATGGTTTGGAAATGAAGCTCAACTGATCCTTACCATTTCCTTTTTCACTCATTTTTTTGGGTTCCCTTGTCAGTATATTTGTTTGGCCTCATTACATTTCCCACCTTCACTTTCCTTTCTCATGACTGCTCTCCCTCCTCCTCCCTTGCTGGTTTAGTCCTCCTGGTTTTTAATCCTCCCTCTTCCTTAACACTCCCCCCTAAATTTTCCTGTTTAATTTTTTCCCCCTCCCTTTTTCTATCCACTCTCCCTTTCTTGATGCTTTTTCTCCCTTTCCTGTTTATTCCTCCCCTTCTCTATTCACTCTCTCCTCCTCCATATTTGTCTCCCTTTCTTGTTTATTTCCCCCTCTTTCCTGTTGACTCTCTCCTTCTTCATATTTTTCTCCCTTTCTGGTTTTCTTCTCCCCCTCCCTTTTCGCTTTGCTATGCCCCACCTGCGTCTTGCCCTAACCCTAACCTCCCCCCTTCTTCTTACCTAAACTTAACCGGAGACAAATAACCCTAAACAAATAATTTCCCTCTTCTTCTGACCTAACCTTAACCTTAGACAAATAACCCTAAAACAAATAACTTTGGTTTAGACTTAGACACTGGTGCTTGACTTTAACCGATGCTGCCCCCGGCCGCTGGGGGGCAGTGTCACAGTTTTTTTAGGCTCTTCATCTGGGGGGTCATTCACCAACCCGCCCCCTTACATCAGGGGTCAGCTGGTGAAATAAAATAAAATAAATAAAAAAAGTACTTTCCTGGGTTTCAGAGTCCTTTTTACTCATTCTGGTTTATTAGTTGTGGTTTACACTTTATTTGCAAGTACGACACGGCCGCCTTTAGTTCGTTTTTACCTCTACCCGGGGTCAACCTATCACAGCAGCCCGTTTCAGGGACAAAATGGCGGCGGCGGGGGATCGTTCCTCAACCGCGGCCGCCGGCGGGACCTCATCAAAATGGCGGCCGGCGCCGGTATCCTCGCGGGCCATCTCGGCCTTGAAAGTTCACTTTGGGGTTTCTGATTGCTGCGAATCCGCCAGGAATAGCTTGCTAGTCTTACAGGCTTTCCACCCACGGGCGGCTTCCCCGCTTTTCACGGCGGTTTTCTCATAAATAGGGAGGATAGCTCCTCTTCCGGGTCCAACAGGGACAGCCTAGGCAGCAGACCTCACCAAGATGGCGGCCGGCTTCCGCCTCACTAGCACCCCTTTTCATTTAATTCCGCCGGTTTGCCCGCTCTAATGTCCACATCCCGGCCTTAATCCTTTGACTAATAAAGTTTACTTGATACCTGGGCCTCTGGTTTACATAGTTTGGACTTTGATTCCGCCTAAATTAATAATTACATCCGCGGCCGGCCAGCGGAAGGGGGCGTGGCCAGCGCAATGCCTCCTGGGGTATCTGCACCCTGACTCAAAGGGTCGGGCTCCACAGCCAGTACAGGCAGCTGGAGCCCCATGTAGCATAGGATTGAAAGGACGCCGATTTTCTTCACGTTTATTTTGGTGAGTAGGTCTTTATCTTTTGCCATGCCCAGGGGTTGAGCGGTGTATTGGAACACTGGGTGTTGGTTTCCTCCTCTTCCTGGGGCCTCATGGAGGGGCAGGGAGGCAGAGCGAGTCTCTGCTGGCCCTGTCCTTTCAGTTCCCTGGGGGTGGCCGGGCTGGTCCTGGTCATTCCTGGGGAGGGGCTTCTGGGCTTGGGGTTGGGACCGGCACACTTTGTATCAGTGTTCTCGGCACGGCTCCGGCTAATACTTTCAGGGACCTTAATAGCATGTAAACTGCTGGCTGGTGATGTGGCTTGGGAAACATAATACTGTAGAGGTTTTATAGAATGACAAAGTTACTGTTGGTTGCTCTAGCTGGGTTTCCATCACTTGCAGGCTCTAAAAACTTGTACACGTTTAAAAACTAAACTTTCACCTGACTTGGTGGGATGTCAAATCACTTGCTGGGTCCTTTGATGCGGCTGTAATACACACGGTTCCCCTGTCTTCTAAAATAGTCTGGTTGCTGTCTACAATATGGTCTCTCTCAGAAAGCTTTCAAAACTCAATTGCTGCAGTGTAGGGCAGTGTAGCTAGCGGGGATACACCTCGGAGAAGGGCGCAGCTCCGAGGGGGCCAACCCCTGAGCAGGGTGTCTTGTGATAAGCGGTCGAAACACCCCGAGACCTCAGGGCACACAACTGATGAATGTATCCCCGGTGGACTAGCGCTGGGCAGAGTCCTCCCTTTGGGGTTTCGTGGGCCGCCGGGCTCCCGTCTCCCTGCCGGTCTCGCGGCGGGTGGGTCAAGCGCAGTGATGTGGTGCGGCCGGCCGGCCGGCGCTCTGTCCAGACGCAGATCTGAGGCAGGCGGCGGCGGCGGCTGCACTTACAGCTGGGCGGGGCCTCCTTGCCGGGGCTCGGGCGGCGGCGGTGGGGTTCCTGGTAGTGTTTTCGGCGGCGTCCCTGGTCCTCTTGCTGTCCTCGCTCGCTTCCTGGCGCCCCCCCACATTCCCTTCCAGGGCCGGCCACGTGAGGCGCTCACTCTCTCTCAGGGTGGGGGTCTGTGGTGTCTCGGCTTTTGGCTGGGATTCAGGTCGAAAGGGGGCGACGGGTTGCTGTCTGAGGCGGCGGGGGGGTCCACACGGGGGGGTCGCCGGGCGCTGCTCGGGCTCCTCCGCTCCGCGAATAGTCTCTTTACACTCTGCTTGGTCTAGAACCCGCCTAGTACAAGGTCCGCTCCTAATCTAGTGGTCACTCACAAAACGGCTGACAGATGCTCACTCTAAACCCCGCTGCTCTCTTTCTCTGTGTGTGTGTGTGTTGGTGTTTTGGCTGCTGTGTGCTTGTGGGTTTTTTTTCCCCCCCTCCCTTTCCTGCTCTCCTCCTCCTCCCGTTCTTCCTGTGGCCTCCACCGGGCCTTTGACAGCCCCCGCCGGTATCTGACCCTTAGCCTAACCTCTCGGGGGGCGCATGCCTACGGGCTCGCCCTCGAGCTGGCTGGACACTGGAAGGAAGGAAAGACACTGGGACGGACGCCTACTCTGGCCGCGCTGGAGGATGCGGGCACCATCTCCTCCTCCTCCTCCTCCTCACCACCCTCCCTCCCCCCTCCCTCTCTCTCTGCTGTCTCTACTCTCTACCTGTCACATCTCATGGGTCATGGCAGCGTGTGGGCGCTGACAAGGGGACAAACATGCGTCGGCCCGTGCCTTGCCCCTTGCTCCCGCTACATCCCAGGCTGGCGTTGGCCAGATGGGGGGGGCTCGGGAGTACTTTTCTACTTTTACCTAACCGTATGCCTGTGCCTCGGAGCTGCTCCTGTTCTTCACCCCATCATTCAAAGGCTCCATGCCCGTTTCTCTCTATCTAGCTCCTCGGTCACTGCCGCCCACTGAAATCCAGTGAGGTGAAAAACAGGTGTGGCCTCTGCCGTTGAGTGACAGGCCCTGTAAGCAGGCTGTTACCTGCATGGTGGGGTTGGGGTCATAGGTTTTTTTCCCCCTTCCCTCCATCGGTCAGAGTGTCCAGGTCCAGGTGTACTCCACCTGCGGTCCTGTAAAACAAACCTGTTGTGTATAAACTCCATGTCCGTTTGTCTGCTTAACTCCTCCTGGCCTTGCCGGTGTTGGGGGGTGTGGGCGGTCCCTGTAAAAGGGCCCCACGACCTCCTCGGCCCTGGTTTCAAGGGGTTCGTTGACTTTTGGCTTGACCGTTGTTTTCTCTCTCCTCCTGTCTTCCCCCCCTCTCTCCCCTCCCGCAGTTCACTCAACAACCTTCACAATGCCTGTGGCTCAGGAAGAGTTCAAGGAGCTACTCCAGGCCTTGGAAACCTACATGCTCGCCCACCACAAGGGCTCCCTGCTCCCTTCCGGGCCGGAGGATCCGCTGCCTCAATTTCTGGCGGAGGCGGAAGATTACCTCATTCGCCTGATCAGCCCATACCGGCCGTCGGAGGAAACCTCCCTCTGTGCGCATCACAACGCAAAAGCGTGGACGGCGGCGACCTTGGACATGCTGAGGGAACACTACCTTCGGCTTCAGGATGACGCCATCAGGGCCATTTCCACCCTCTTCGTCCCCGACTGGCAGCGGGCGCTGGTGGTGGCGACGCGACGGGTTACACGACGTATGACCGGGCTCAGTGAGGCGGCTGTTGACTCCGCGAGGGACAGGCTCGCAGGGATCATGTCCGGTCTTTCCTCCTCCCCTGACCCTCCACCCGTGGCTGGGCCATCGACGCCTGACCGGTCCCTCCCCTTGGACTCCTCGTCGGGACGGGCCGTGCCGCCCGGGATGTCGTCTCCCTCCTCTTCGTCATCCTCCTTGTCGTCATATACTCCGTCTCCAGCCGGGAGTCCTCCTGTCTCCCCCTCCTCCTCGACGAAAACCCCTGCAGCCCTAGACAGGGCCGGTCCGCCGACAACTGTCGACGCTCCAACAAGACCTGCATTGGCTCCCCCACCCCTGGAGGGGTCTCCTCCTCCACCACTCCACTCTTCCCCCGTGGGCTCCCCGTTGACGCTCAACAGGGACATGGAGGTGGACGCCACCCAGGTTCCTGACGCTCGGTCAGAGGATTTACCCCCCGGGGCTGGTCAACTGTCACCGGTCCTGACACTGGAGCCCGCGGCTGGCCAACCGGCTCCCTACGACCCTGCAATGGAGCAGCAGACGCCGGTGGAGGCTTTCAGCTCATCAGATGACGACGCCCTAGTGGCGCTCCTGGACGACTTTCAACCCGAAGTTCACTCCTCCCCGGACCCATCCACATCGGCCCACGGTATGCCGCTCAACGTGGACATGGAGGTGGACGCCGCCCAGGTTCCTGACGCTCGGCCAGAGGACTCACCCCCCGGGGCTGGTCAACGGTCACCGGTCCTGACCCTGGAGCCCGCGGCTGGCCAACCGGCTCCCTACGACCCTGCAATGGAGCAGCAGAAGCCGGTGGAGGCTTTCAGCTCATCGGATGACGACGCCCTAGTGGCGCTCCTGGACGACTTTCAACCCGAAGTTCACTCCTCCCCGGACCCATCCACATCGGCCCACGGTATGCCGCTCAACGTGGACATGGAGGTGGACGCCGCCAAGGTTCCTGACGCTCGGTCAGAGGACTCACCCCCCGGGGCTGGTCAACTGTCACCGGTCCTGGCACTGGGGCTCGCGGCTGGCCCATCGGCTCCCTACGACCCTGCAATGGAGCAGCAGAAGCCGGTGGAGGCTTTCAGCTCATCGGATGACGACGCCCTAGTGGCGCTCCTGGACGACTTTCAACCCGAAGTTCACTCCTCCCCGGACCCATCCACATCGGCCCACGGTATGCCGCTCAACGTGGACATGGAGGTGGACGCCGCCAAGGTTCCTGACGCTCGGTCAGAGGACTCACCCCCCGGGGCTGGTCAACTGTCACCGGTCCTGACACTGGGGCTCGCGGCTGGCCCATCGGCTCCCTACGACCCTGCAATGGAGCAGCAGACGCCGGTGGAGGCTTTCAGCTCATCAGATGACGACGCCCTAGTGGCGTTCCTGGACGTCCTTCAACCCGAGGTCCACTCCTCCCCTGGCCCATCCACATCGGCCCCGGCAAGGTCACCACCAGGGCCCCCATCTCCCCAGCAGCAGGCGGCCAGGCCCGGACATGTGCTCCGGACGGAGCTATTCGTGCACCATCCACACGATGGGGACAAGATTCTGAACTGGACCCTGGAGCCACGCCGCCCGTTTATGCTGATGGGGGGCTCCAATATGGGCAGGCTGCCAGACATCAAGGACGTCCGGGTGCAGGTGGACTGCTTCCCAGGAGCAAAACTCTACCATGCGGCACACATCCTCCGCCACAGGACGGCGCCCTCACTGTTTGTCACCACGGCGGGTCCTGGCATTCGGCCTAAATGATCGTGACTCCTCTAACCAGAGTGGACTGAGGAGATCCGTCGGGTCCCTGTACAGTGCAGCGAGGCTGGCTTTCCCCAATGCGGCAGTCTACATCCCGCTGCTCAACATCAGCCCAGCCCTCCCGGCCCGGATCCAGGCCAATGTGCAGCTTCTGAATGACCTCATCAGGGAGAGGTCCTCCTTCATCCCCTGCCTGGCGGACGACGTGTTCAACACCGTGGCGGACAACATCCACTGGGACCCGGCGACTGCACGGGCCATGTGGAAGCATTGGCGGGCTTTCCTCGACTAGCGGCGACTCCATCGCCCCCGCCCGCCACATCCACTCAGCCCAGTAGCCCGGCCACTCTTGACGCCTGCTCACTTCAAAGTCACCCTTGCACTTTCACCCAGGGCCCACTGCACGGCCACTCATGACAACAGAGGACACATAAGAGAAACAAGAGGAAAAACCCTAACCTCAAGCAACTGCTGGTCAGGGCCAAACTCCGCCCACCAATGCGGCCACGGCACGGAATCCAGCACTTCACTACAGTCAGAAACCCAACGACAGGGCAGGGCTTCCCCATCCCACACACAAATACGTCATCCGAAAGAGCTCTGGGACGGCTTCACACTTGGCAGGCCACTATCAACGGCATGGGGAGGAGAACATGCTCGTTAGGCCGCTGGAGCACGACCCCACATGGACTCAAACGGATCGCAGGAAGAGGGAAGCCTATTGGATCCGGACCTTGGACACGCGCTACCCGCGGGGTCTCAATGACAGGCGACCATGCCTGCGGAGGACGTGATTCTCAGGAAACAGCACTCACACCATAGGAGGCTCAAGCCAACTTTGCACTTCCCACTCATGTCCAAATGCACTGCCACTCATGGCCAATCACACCCAGGTAGGTATGTGGGAAAACAAAACAGGGTCCACATGCACTGCCATCCAAGGCAAATTCCCCCTCAGGTAAGTATGTGGCCCTCAGATCTGTCCCCTGCTGTCTGTCACTCCTTGCCTGTTTTCCCCCCCCCCCTCCTCCTGCTCTGCTCCCTCTCCCCCCTCCCTCTCTGTCACTACTAAGTACTCTGGCCACACTGCCATCTGCTGGACCTTTTCCGGCGGTGCACTTCACTTGGCATTCTCATGTGGCCTGCTGCACTTTCTTCTCATGTACATATATTTTATTCATCCTTTTTATTGGCCTTCTTCACTGCGCCCATTTTGGCTTAACTTTACAGGGCGCTGGGGACGGGGGTGCTGGGGCACTTGTAACTCATCTGCTCCTGCTCATCTCCAGGTTTTTTGTACATATATTTTTTTGTATATAGAGGTTTTTTTTGTATATATGGGCTTTGCCTTGATACCTTTGTGAGGTGGCTCCTCATTTTACACATAAAAGTACCGGTAGTGTGTATGGTTACTTTATCATTTAAGCCACTTTGCCTTTCATATTTTCTCTAGCTTCTTTATTTTCATTTGACATAGCTTAGTACAGTGTCAGCCATTGTTTTCGTCCCACTTGGCCTGTACACCCTGACAAAAGGGGAGGGGTATTGCCAGTGCTACCTCACTGAGCTTGGCCCTCTCAGCTGCATCCTTCCCTTGGGACACTTAATGTTAGCCGGGTTGGTGTGCACGGAAAATGGTTTGGAAATGAAGCTCAACTGATCCTTACCATTTCCTTTTTCACTCATTTTTTTGGGTTCCCTTGTCAGTATATTTGTTTGGCCTCATTACATTTCCCACCTTCACTTTCCTTTCTCATGACTGCTCTCCCTCCTCCTCCCTTGCTGGTTTAGTCCTCCTGGTTTTTAATCCTCCCTCTTCCTTAACACTCCCCCCTAAATTTTCCTGTTTAATTTTTTCCCCCTCCCTTTTTCTATCCACTCTCCCTTTCTTGATGCTTTTTCTCCCTTTCCTGTTTATTCCTCCCCTTCTCTATTCACTCTCTCCTCCTCCATATTTGTCTCCCTTTCTTGTTTATTTCCCCCTCTTTCCTGTTGACTCTCTCCTTCTTCATATTTTTCTCCCTTTCTGGTTTTCTTCTCCCCCTCCCTTTTCGCTTTGCTATGCCCCACCTGCGTCTTGCCCTAACCCTAACCTCCCCCCTTCTTCTTACCTAAACTTAACCGGAGACAAATAACCCTAAACAAATAATTTCCCTCTTCTTCTGACCTAACCTTAACCTTAGACAAATAACCCTAAAACAAATAACTTTGGTTTAGACATAGACACTGGTGCTTGACTTTAACCGATGCTGCCCCCGGCCGCTGGGGGGCAGTGTCACAGTTTTTTTAGGCTCTTCATCTGGGGGGTCATTCACCAACCCGCCCCCTTACATCAGGGGTCAGCTGGTGAAATAAAATAAAATAAATAAAAAAAGTACTTTCCTGGGTTTCAGAGTCCTTTTTACTCATTCTGGTTTATTAGTTGTGGTTTACACTTTATTTGCAAGTACGACACGGCCGCCTTTAGTTCGTTTTTACCTCTACCCGGGGTCAACCTATCACAGCAGCCCGTTTCAGGGACAAAATGGCGGCGGCGGGGGATCGTTCCTCAACCGCGGCCGCCGGCGGGACCTCATCAAAATGGCGGCCGGCGCCGGTATCCTCGCGGGCCATCTCGGCCTTGAAAGTTCACTTTGGGGTTTCTGATTGCTGCGAATCCGCCAGGAATAGCTTGCTAGTCTTACAGGCTTTCCACCCACGGGCGGCTTCCCCGCTTTTCACGGCGGTTTTCTCATAAATAGGGAGGATAGCTCCTCTTCCGGGTCCAACAGGGACAGCCTAGGCAGCAGACCTCACCAAGATGGCGGCCGGCTTCCGCCTCACTAGCACCCCTTTTCATTTAATTCCGCCGGTTTGCCCGCTCTAATGTCCACATCCCGGCCTTAATCCTTTGACTAATAAAGTTTACTTGATACCTGGGCCTCTGGTTTACATAGTTTGGACTTTGATTCCGCCTAAATTAATAATTACATCCGCGGCCGGCCAGCGGAAGGGGGCGTGGCCAGCGCAATGCCTCCTGGGGTATCTGCACCCTGACTCAAAGGGTCGGGCTCCACAGCCAGTACAGGCACCTGGAGCCCCATGTAGCATAGGATTGAAAGGACGCCGATTTTCTTCACGTTTATTTTGGTGAGTAGGTCTTTATCTTTTGCCATGCCCAGGGGTTGAGCGGTGTATTGGAACACTGGGTGTTGGTTTCCTCCTCTTCCTGGGGCCTCATGGAGGGGCAGGGAGGCAGAGCGAGTCTCTGCTGGCCCTGTCCTTTCAGTTCCCTGGGGGTGGCCGGGCTGGTCCTGGTCATTCCTGGGGAGGGGCTTCTGGGCTTGGGGTTGGGACCGGCACACTTTGTATCAGTGTTCTCGGCACGGCTCCGGCTAATACTTTCAGGGACCTTAATAGCATGTAAACTGCTGGCTGGTGATGTGGCTTGGGAAGAAAAATAATGCTGTAGAGGTTTTATAGAATGACAAAGTTACTGTTTATTGCTCTCGCTGGTTTCCATCACTTGCAGGCTCTAAAAACTAAACTTTCATCCTGACTTGGTTGGATGTCAAATGACTTGCTGGGTCCTTTGATGCGGCTGTAATACACACGGTTCCCCTGTCTTCTAAAATAGTCTGGTTGCTGTCTACAATATGGTCTCTCTCAGAAAGCTTTCAAACTCAAGTGCTGCAGTTAGGCAGTGTAGCTAGCGGGGATACACCTCGGAGAAAGGCGCAGCTCCGAGGGGGCCAACCCCTGAGCAGGGTGTCTTGTGATAAGCGGTCGAAACACCCCGAGACCTCAGGGCACACAACTGATGAATGTATCCCCGGCGGACTAGCGCTGGGCCAGAGTCCTCCCTTTGGGGTTTCGTGGGCCGCCGGGGCTCCCGTCTCCCTGCCGGTCTCGCGGCGGGCTGGTCAAGCGGCAGTGATGTGGTGCGGCCGGGCCGGCCGGCGCTCTGTCCAGACGCAGATCTGAGGCAGGCGGCGGCGGCGTGCTGCACTTACAGCTGGGCGGGGCCTCCTTGCCGGAGCTCGGGCCGGCGGCGGTGGGGTTCCTGTGGTGTTTTCGGCGGCGTCCCTGGTCCTCTTGCTGTCCTCGCTCGCTTCCTGGCGCCCCCCCACATTCCCTTCCAGGGCCGGGCACGTGAGGCGCTCACTCTCTCTCAGGGTGGGGGTCTGTGGTGTCTCGGCTTTTGGCTGGGATTCCAGGTCGAAAGGGGGCGACGGGTTGCTGTCCTGAGGCGGCGGGGGGGTCCACATGGGGAGGTCGCCGGGCGCTGTTTGGGCTCCTCCGCTCCGCGAATAGTCTCTTTACACTCTGCTTGGTCTAGAACCCGCCTAGTACAAGGTCCGCTCCTAATCTAGTGGTCACTCACAAAACAGCTGACAGATGCTCACTCTAAACCCCGCTGCTCTCTTTCTCTGTGTGTGTGTGTGTGTTGGTGTTTTGGCTGCTGTGTGCTTGTGGGTTTTTTTCCCCCCCTCCCTTTCCTGCCTCTCCTCCTCCTCCCGTTCTTCCTGTGGCCTCCACCGGGCCTTTGACAGCCCCCCCCGGTATCTGACCCTTAGCCTAACCTCTCGGGGGGCGCATGCCTACGGGCTCACCCTCGAGCTGGCTGGACACTGGAAGGAAGGAAAGGCACTGGGACGGACGCCTACTCTGGCCGCGCTGGAGGATGCGGGCACCATCTCCTCTCCTCCTCCTCCTCCTCACCACCCTCCCTCCCCCTCCCCCTCTCTGCTGTCTCTACTCTCTACCTGTCACATCTCATGGGTCATGGCAGCGTGTGGGCGCTGACAAGGGGACAAACATGCGTCGGCCCGTGCCTTGCCCCTTGCTCCCGCTACATCCCAGGCTGGCGTTGGCCAGATGGGGGGGGCTCGGGAGTACTTTTCTACTTTTACCTAACCGTATGCCTGTGCCTCGGAGCTGCTCCTGTTCTTCACCCCATCATTCAAAGGCTCCATGCCCGTTTCTCTCTATCTAGCTCCTCGGTCACTGCCGCCCACTGAAATCCAGTGAGGTGAAAAACAGGTGTGGCCTCTGCCGTTGAGTGACAGGCCCTGTAAGCAGGCTGTTCCCTGCATGGTGGGGTTGGGGTCATAGGTTTTTTTCCCCCCTTCCCTCCATCGGCCAGAGTGTCCAGGTCCAGGTGTACTCCACCTGCGGTCCTGTAAAACAAACCTGTTGTGTATAAACTCCATGTCTGTTTGTCTGCTTAACTCCTCCTGGCCTTTGCCGGTGTTGGGGGGTGTGGGCGGTCCCTGTAAAAGGGCCCCACGGACCTCCTCGGCCCTGGTTTCAAGGGGTTCGTTGACTTTTGGCTTGACCGTTGTTTTCTCTCTCCTCCTGTCTTCCCCCCCCTCTCTCCCCTCCCGCAGTTCACCCAACAACCTTCACAATGCCTGTGGCTCAGGAAGAGTTCAAGGAGCTACTCCAGGCCTTGGAAACCTACATGCTCCGCCCACCACAAGGGCTCCCCTGCTCCCTTCCGGGCCGGAGGATCCGCTGCCTCAATTTCTGGCGGAGGCGGAAGATTACCTCATTCGCCTGATCAGCCCATACCGGCCGTCGGAGGAAACCCCTCTGTGCGCATCACAACGCCAAGGCGTGGACGGCGGGCGACCTTGGACATGCTGAGGTAAACACTACCTTCGGCTTCAGGATGACGCACAACAGGGCCATATCCACCCTCTTCGTCCCCGACTGGCAGCGGGCGGCGCTGGTGGTGGCGACGCGGACGGGTTGCACGACCGTATGACCGGCTCAGTGAGGCGCGCTGATGACTCCGCGAGGGACAGGCCTCGCAGGGATCATGTCCGGTCTTTCCTCCTCCCCTGACCCTCCACCCACCCGTGGCTGGGCCATCGACGCATGACCGGTCCTCCCCTTGGGGGGACTCCTCGTCAGGACGGGCCCGGCCCGGCCCGTTGTTGTCGTCTCCCTCCTCTTCTTCATCCTCCTTGTCGCATATCTATACTCCGTCTCCAGCCGGGAGTCCCTTACTGTCCTCCCCTCCTCCTCGACGAAAACCCCTGCAGCCCTAGACAGGGCCGGTCCGCCGACAACTGTCGACGCACCAACAAGGACCTGCATTGGCTCCCCCACCCCTGGAGGGGTCTCCTCCTCCACCACTCCACTCTTCCCCCGTGGGCTCCCCGTTGACGCTCAACAGGGGCATGGAGGTGGACGCCACCCAGGTTCCTGACGCTCGGTCAGAGGATTTACCCCCCGGGGCTGGTCAACTGTCACCGGTCCTGGCACTGGAGCCCGCGGCTGGCCAACCGGCTCCCTACGACCCTGCAATGGAGCAGCAGACGCCGGTGGAGGCTTTCAGCTCATCAGATGACGACGCCCTAGTGGCGCTCCTGGACGACTTTCAACCCGAAGTTCACTCCTCCCCGGACCCATCCACATCGGCCCACGGTATGCCGCTCAACGTGGACATGGAGGTGGACGCCGCCCAGGTTCCTGACGTTCGGTCAGAGGACTCACCCCCCGGGGCTGGTCAACTGTCACCGGTCCTGACCCTGGGGCCCGCGGCTGGCCAACCGGCTCCCTACGACCCTGCAATGGAGCAGCAGAAGCCGGTGGAGGCTTTCAGCTCATCAGATGACGACGCCCTAGTGGCGCTCCTGGACGACTTTCAACCCGAAGTTCACTCCTCCCCGGACCCATCCACATCGGCCCACGGTATGCCGCTCAACGTGGACATGGAGGTGGACGCCGCCAAGGTTCCTGACGCTCGGTCAGAGGACTCACCCCCGGGGCTGGTCAACTGTCACCGGTCCTGACACTGGGGCTCGCGGCTGGCCCATCGGCTCCCTACGACCCTGCAATGGAGCAGCAGACGCCGGTGGAGGCTTTCAGCTCATCAGATGACGACGCCCTAGTGGCGTTCCTGGACGTCCTTCAACCCGAGGTCCACTCCTCCCCTGGCCCATCCACATCGGCCCCGGCAAGGTCACCACCAGGGCCCCCATCTCCCCAGCAGCAGGCGGCCAGGCCCGGACATGTGCTCCGGACGGAGCTATTCGTGCACCATCCACACGATGGGGACAAGATTCTGAACTGGACCCTGGAGCCACGCCGCCCGTTTATGCTGATGGGGGGGCTCCAATATGGGCAGGCTGCCAGACATCAAGGACGTCCGGGTGCAGGTGGACTGCTTCCCAGGAGCAAAACTCTACCATGCGGCACACATCCTCCGCCACAGGACGGCGCCCTCACTGTTTGTCACCACGGCGGTCCTGGCATTCGGCCTAAATGATCGTGACTCCTCTAACCAGAGTGGACTGAGGAGATCCAGTCGGATCCCTGTACAGTGCAGCGAGGCTGGCTTTCCCCCAATGCGGCAGTCTACATCCCGCTGCTCAACATCAGCCCAGCCCTCCCGGCCCGGATCCAGGCCAATGTGCAGCTTCTGAATGACCTCATCAGGGAGAGGTCCTCCTTCATCCCCTGCCTGGCGGACGACGTGTTCAACACCGTGGCGGACAACATCCACTGGGACCCGGCGACTGCCCAGGGCTATGTGGAAGCATTGGCGGGCTTTCCTCGACTAGCGGCGACTCCATCGCCCCCGCCCGCCACATCCACTCAGCCCAGTAGCCCGGCCACTCTTGACGCCTGCTCACTTCAAAGTCACCCTTGCACTTTCACCCAGGGCCCACTGCACGGCCACTCATGACAACAGAGGACACATAAGACGAACAAGAGGAAAACCCCTAACCTCAAGCAACTGCTGGTCAGGGCCAAACTCCGCCCACCAATGCAGGCCACGGAAAGGAATCCAGCACTTCACTACAGTCAGAAACCCAACGACAGGGCAGGGCTTCCCCATCCCACACACAAATACGTCATCACGAAGAGCTCTGGGACGGCTTCACACTTGGCAGGCCACTATCAACGGCATGGGGAGGAGAACATGCTCGTTAGGCCGCTGGAGCACGACCCACATGGACTCAAACGGATCGCAGGAAGAGGGAAGCCTATTGGATCCGGACCTTGGACACGCGCTACCCGCGGGGTCTCAATGACAGGCGACCATGCCTGCGGAGGACGTGATTCTCAGGAACAGCACTCACACCATGGAGGACTCAAGCCAACTTTGCACTTCCACTCATGTCCAAATGCACTGCCACTCATGGCCAATCACACCCAGGTAGGTATGTGGGAAAACAAAACAGGGTCCACATGCACTGCCATCCAAGGCAAATTCCCCCTCAGGTAAGTATGTGGCCCTCAGATCTGTCCCCTGCTGTCTGTCACTCCTTGCCTGTTTTTCCCCCCCCCCCTCTGCTCTGCTCCCTCTCTCCCCCCTCCCTCTCTGTCACTACTAAGTACTCTGGCCACACTGCCATCTGCTGGACCTTTTCCAGGCGGTGCACTTCACTTGGCGTTCTCATGTGGCCTGCTGCACTTTCTTCTCATGTACATATATTTTATTGATCCTTTTTATTGGCCTTATTCACTGCGCCCATTTTTGCTTAAGTTTACAGGGCGCTGGGGACGGAGGTGCTGGGGCACTTGTAACTCATCTGCTCCTGCTCATCTCCAGGTTTTTGTACATATCTTTTTTTGTATATAGAGGTTTTTTTGTATATATGGGCTATGCCTTGGATACCTTTGTGAGGGTGGCTATCTCATTTTACACATAAAAGTACCGGTAGTGTGTATGGTTACTTTAGCATTTAAGCCACTTGCCTTTCATATTTTCTCTAGCTTCTTCATTTTCATTTGACATAGCTTAGTACAGTGTCAGCCATTGTTTTCTGTCCACTTGGCTGTACACCCTGACAAAAGGGGAGGGGTATTGCCAGTGCTACCTCACTGAGCTTGGCCCTCTCAGCTGCATCCTTCCCTTGGGACACTTAATGTTAGCCGGGTTGGTGTGCACGGAAATGGTTTGGAAATGAAGCTCAACTGATCCTTACCATTTCCTTTTTTACTTATTTTTTTAGGGTTCCCTTGTCAGTATATTTGTTTGGCCTCATTACATTTCCCACCTTCACTTTCCTTTCTCATGACTGCTCTCCCTCCTCCTCCCTTGCTGGTTTATTCCTCCTGATTTTTAATCCTCCCTCTTCCTTAACACTCCCCCCTAAATTTTCCTGTTTAATTTTTTCCCCCTCCCTTTTTCTATCCACTCTCCCTTTCTTAATGCTTTTTCTCCCTTTCCTGTTTATTCCTCCCCTTCTCTATTCACTCTCTCTTCCTTCATATTTCCTCCCTCTCTTGTTCATTTCCCCCTCTTTCCTGTTGACTCTCTCCTCCTTCATATTTTTCTCCCTTTCTTGTTTATTTCCCCCTCTTGCCTGTTGACTCTCTCCTTCTTAATATTTTTCTCCCTTTCTTGTTTTCTTCTCCCCCTCCCTTTTCGCTTTGCTATGCCCCACCTGCGTCTTGCCCTAACCCTAACCTCCCCCCTTCTTCTTACCTAAACTTAACCGGAGACAAATAACCCTAAACAAATAATTTCCCTCTTCTTCTGACCTAACCTTAACCTTAGACAAATAACCCTAAAACAAATAACTTTGGTTTAGACTTAGACACTGCTTGACTTGACCGATGCTGTCCCCCGGCCGCCAGGGGGCAGTGTCACAGTTTTTTTAGGCTCTTCATCTGGGGGGTCATTCACCAACCCGCCCCCTTACATCAGGGGTCAGCTGGTTAAATAAAATAAAATAAATAAAATAAGTACTTTCCTGTGTTTCAGAGTCCTTTTTACTCATTCTGGTTTATTAGTTGTGGTTTACACTTTATTTGCAAGTACGACACGGCCGCCTTTATTTCGTTTTTACCTCTACCCGGGGTCAACCTATCACAGCAGCCCGTTTCAGGGACAAAATGGCGGCGGCGGGGGATCGTTCCTCAACCGCGGCCGCCGGCGGGACCTCATCAAAATGGCGGCCGGCGCCGGTATCCTCGCGGGCCATCTCGGCCTTAAAAGTTCACTTTGGGGTTTCTGATTGCTGCGAATCCGCCAGGAATAGCTTGCTAGTCTTACAGGCTTTCCACCCACGGGCGGCTTCCCCGCTTTTCACGGCGGTTTTCTCATAAATAGGGAGGATAGCTCCTCTTCCGGGTCCAACAGGGACAGCCTATGCAGCAGACCTCACCAAGATGGCGGCCGGCTTCCGCCTCACTAGCACCCCTTTTCATTTAATTCCGCCGGTTTGCCCGCTCTAATGTCCACATCCCGGCCTTAATCCTTTGACTAATAAAGTTTACTTGATACCTGGGCCTCTGGTTTACATAGTTTGGACTTTGATTCCGCCTAAATTAATAATTACATCCGCGGCCGGCCAGCGGAAGGGGGCGTGGCCAGCGCAATGCCTCCTGGGGTATCTGCACCCTGACTCAAAGGGTCGGGCTCCACAGCCAGTACAGGCACCTGGAGCCCCATGTAGCATAGGATTGAAAGGACGCCGATTTTCTTCACGTTTATTTTGGTGAGTAGGTCTTTATCTTTTGCCATGCCCAGGGGTTGAGCGGTGTATTGGAACACTGGGTGTTGGTTTCCTCCTCTTCCTGGGGCCTCATGGAGGGGCAGGGAGGCAGAGCGAGTCTCTGCTGGCCCTGTCCTTTCAGTTCCCTGGGGGTGGCCGGGCTGGTCCTGGTCATTCCTGGGGAGGGGCTTCTGGGCTTGGGGTTGGGACCGGCACACTTTGTATCAGTGTTCTCGGCACGGCTCCGGCTAATACTTTCAGGGACCTTAATAGCATGTAAACTGCTGGCTGGTGATGTGGCTTGGAAGAAAAATAATGCTGTAGAGGTTTTATAGAATGACAAAGTTACTGTTTATTGCTCTAGCTGGGTTTCCATCACTTGCAGGCTCTAAACCTTGTACACGTTTAAAAACTAAACTTTCACCTGACTTGGTTGGATGTCAAATTACTTGCTGGGTCCTTTGATGCGGCTGTAATACACACGGTTCCCCTGTCTTCTAAAATAGTCTGGTTGCTGTCTACAATATGGTCTCTCTCAGAAAGCTTTCAAAACTCAAGTGCTGCAGTGTAGGGCAGTGTAGCTAGCGGGGATACACCTCGGAGAAAGGCGCAGCTCCGAGGGGGCCAACCCCTGAGCAGGGTGTCTTGTGATAAGCGGTCGAAACACCCCGAGACCTCAGGGCACACAACTGATGAATGTATCCCCGGTGGACTAGCGCTGGGCAGAGTCCTCCCTTTGGGGTTTCGTGGGCCGCCGGGCTCCCGTCTCCCTGCCGGTCTCGCGGCGGGTGGTCAAGCGCAGTGATGTGGTGCGGCCGGCCGGCCGGCGCTCTGTCCAGACGCAGATCTGAGGCAGGCGGCGGCGGCGGCTGCACTTACAGCTGGGCGGGGCCTCCTTGCCGGAGCTCGGGCGGCGGCGGTGGGGTTCCTGGTAGTGTTTTCGGCGGCGTCCCTGGTCCTCTTGCTGTCCTCGCTCGCTTCCTGGCGCCCCCCCACATTCCCTTCCAGGGCCGGCCACGTGAGGCGCTCACTCTCTCTCAGGGTGGGGGTCTGTGGTGTCTCGGCTTTTGGCTGGGATTCAGGTCGAAAGGGGGCGACGGGTTGCTGTCTGAGGCGGCGGGGGGGTCCACACGGGGGGTCGCCGGGCGCTGCTCGGGCTCCTCCGCTCCGCGAATAGTCTCTTTACACTCTGCTTGGTCTAGAACCCGCCTAGTACAAGGTCCGCTCCTAATCTAGTGGTCACTCACAAAACGGCTGACAGATGCTCACTCTAAACCCCGCTGCTCTCTTTCTCTGTGTGTGTGTGTGTTGGTGTTTTGGCTGCTGTGTGCTTGTGGGTTTTTTTTCCCCCCTCCCTTTCCTGCTCTCCTCCTCCTCCCGTTCTTCCTGTGGCCTCCACCGGGCCTTTGACAGCCCCCGCCGGTATCTGACCCTTAGCCTAACCTCTCGGGGGGCGCATGCCTACGGGCTCGCCCTCGAGCTGGCTGGACACTGGAAGGAAGGAAAGACACTGGGACGGACGCCTACTCTGGCCGCGCTGGAGGATGCGGGCACCATCTCCTCCTCCTCCTCCTCACCACCCTCCCTCCCCCCTCCCCTCTCTCTGCTGTCTCTACTCTCTACCTGTCACATCTCATGGGTCATGGCAGCGTGTGGGCGCTGACAAGGGGACAAACATGCGTCGGCCCGTGCCTTGCCCCTTGCTCCCGCTACATCCCAGGCTGGCGTTGGCCAGATGGGGGGGGCTCGGGAGTACTTTTCTACTTTTACCTAACCGTATGCCTGTGCCTCGGAGCTGCTCCTGTTCTTCACCCCATCATTCAAAGGCTCCATGCCCGTTTCTCTCTATCTAGCTCCTCGGTCACTGCCGCCCACTGAAATCCAGTGAGGTGAAAAACAGGTGTGGCCTCTGCCGTTGAGTGACAGGCCCTGTAAGCAGGCTGTTACCTGCATGGTGGGGTTGGGGTCATAGGTTTTTTTCCCCCTTCCCTCCATCGGTCAGAGTGTCCAGGTCCAGGTGTACTCCACCTGCGGTCCTGTAAAACAAACCTGTTGTGTATAAACTCCATGTCCGTTTGTCTGCTTAACTCCTCCTGGCCTTGCCGGTGTTGGGGGGTGTGGGCGGTCCCTGTAAAAGGGCCCCACGACCTCCTCGGCCCTGGTTTCAAGGGGTTCGTTGACTTTTGGCTTGACCGTTGTTTTCTCTCTCCTCCTGTCTTCCCCCCCTCTCTCCCCTCCCGCAGTTCACTCAACAACCTTCACAATGCCTGTGGCTCAGGAAGAGTTCAAGGAGCTACTCCAGGCCTTGGAAACCTACATGCTCGCCCACCACAAGGGCTCCCTGCTCCCTTCCGGGCCGGAGGATCCGCTGCCTCAATTTCTGGCGGAGGGGAAGATTACCTCATTCGCCTGATCAGCCCATACCGGCCGTCGGAGGAAACCTCCCTCTGTGCGCATCACAACGCAAAAGCGTGGACGGCGGCGACCTTGGACATGCTGAGGGAACACTACCTTCGGCTTCAGGATGACGCCATCAGGGCCATTTCCACCCTCTTCGTCCCCGACTGGCAGCGGGCGCTGGTGGTGGCGACGCGACGGGTTACACGACGTATGACCGGGCTCAGTGAGGCGGCTGTTGACTCCGCGAGGGACAGGCTCGCAGGGATCATGTCCGGTCTTTCCTCCTCCCCTGACCCTCCACCCGTGGCTGGGCCATCGACGCCTGACCGGTCCCTCCCCTTGGACTCCTCGTCGGGACGGGCCGTGCCGCCCGGGATGTCGTCTCCCTCCTCTTCGTCATCCTCCTTGTCGTCATATACTCCGTCTCCAGCCGGGAGTCCTCCTGTCTCCCCCTCCTCCTCGACGAAAACCCCTGCAGCCCTAGACAGGGCCGGTCCGCCGACAACTGTCGACGCTCCAACAAGACCTGCATTGGCTCCCCCACCCCTGGAGGGGTCTCCTCCTCCACCACTCCACTCTTCCCCCGTGGGCTCCCCGTTGACGCTCAACAGGGGCATGGAGGTGGACGCCACCCAGGTTCCTGACGCTCGGTCAGAGGATTTACCCCCCGGGGCTGGTCAACTGTCACCGGTCCTGGCACTGGAGCCCGCGGCTGGCCAACCGGCTCCCTACGACCCTGCAATGGAGCAGCAGACGCCGGTGGAGGCTTTCAGCTCATCAGATGACGACGCCCTAGTGGCGCTCCTGGACGACTTTCAACCCGAAGTTCACTCCTCCCCGGACCCATCCACATCGGCCCACGGTATGCCGCTCAACGTGGACATGGAGGTGGACGCCGCCCAGGTTCCTGACGTTCGGTCAGAGGACTCACCCCCCGGGGCTGGTCAACTGTCACCGGTCCTGACCCTGGGGCCCGCGGCTGGCCAACCGGCTCCCTACGACCCTGCAATGGAGCAGCAGAAGCCGGTGGAGGCTTTCAGCTCATCAGATGACGACGCCCTAGTGGCGCTCCTGGACGACTTTCAACCCGAAGTTCACTCCTCCCCGGACCTATCCACATCGGCCCACGGTATGCCGCTCAACGTGGACATGGAGGTGGACGCCGCCAAGGTTCCTGACGCTCGGTCAGAGGACTCACCCCCCGGGGCTGGTCAACTGTCACCGGTCCTGACACTGGGGCTCGCGGCTGGCCCATCGGCTCCCTACGACCCTGCAATGGAGCAGCAGACGCCGGTGGAGGCTTTCAGCTCATCAGATGACGACGCCCTAGTGGCGTTCCTGGACGTCCTTCAACCCGAGGTCCACACCTCCTCCCCTGGCCCATCCACATCGGGCCCCGGCAAGGTCACCACCAGGGCCCCCCATCTCCCCAGCAGCAGGCGGCAGGCCCGGACATGTGCTCCGGACGGAGCTATTCGTGCACCATCCACACGATGGGGACAAGATTCTGAACTGGACCCTGGAGCCACCCGCCCGTTTATGCTGATGGGGGCTCCAATATGGGCAGGCTGCCAGACATCAAGGACGTCCGGGTGCAGGTGGACTGCTTCCCAGGAGCAAAACTCTAACCATGCGGCACACATCCTCCGCCACAGGACGGCGCCCTCACTGTTTGTCACCACGGCGGTCCTGGCATTCGGCCTAAATGATCGTGACTCCTCTAACCAGAGTGGACTGAGGAGATCCGTCGGGTCCCCTGTACAGTGCAGCGAGGCTGGCTTTCCCCAATGCGGCAGTCTACATCCCGCTGCTCAACATCAGCCCAGCCCTCCCGGGCCCGGATCCAGGCCAATGTGCAGCTTCTGAATGACCTCATCAGGGAGAGGTCCTCCTTCATCCCTGCCTGGCGGACGACGTGTTTCAACACCGTGGCGGACAACATCCACTGGGACCCGGCGACTGCACGGGCCATGTGGAAGCATTGGCGGGCTTTCCTCGACTAGCGGCGACTCCATCGCCCCCGCCGCCACAATCCACTCAGCCCAGTAGCCCGGCCACTCTTGACGCCTGCTCACTTCAAAGTCACCCTTGCACTTTCACCCAGGGCCACTGCACGGCCACTCATGACAACAGAGGACACATAAGAGAAACAAGAGGAAAAACCCTAACCTCAAGCAAACACTGCTGGTCAGGGCCAAACTCCGCCCACCAATGCGGCCACGGCACGGAATCCAGCACTTCACTACAGTCAGAAACCCAACGACAGGGCAGGGCTTCCCCATCCCACACACAAATACGTCATCCGAAAGAGCTCTGGGACGGCTTCACACTTGGCAGGCCACTATCAACGGCATGGGAGGAGAACATGCTCGTTAGGGCCGCTGGAGCACGACCCACATGGACTCAAACGGATCGCAGGAAGAGGGAAGCCTATTGGATCCGGACCTTGGACACGCGCTACCCGCGGGGTCTCAATGACAGGCGACCATGCCTGCGGAGGACGTGATTCTCAGGAAACAGCACTCACACCATAGGAGGGCTCAAGCCAACTTTGCACTTCCCACTCATGTCCAAATGCACTGCCACTTATGGCCAATCACACCCAGGTAGGTATGTGGGAAAACAAAACAGGGGTCCACATGCACTGCCATCCCAGGCAAATTCCCCCTCAGGTAAGTATGTGGCCCTCAGATCTGTCCCCTGCTGTCTGTCACTCCTTGCCTGTTTTTTCCCCCCCCCTCCTCCTCCTGCTCTGCTCCCTCTCCCCCCTCCCTCTCTGTCACTACTAAGTACTCTGGCCACACTGCCATCTGCTGGACCTTTTCCGGCGGTGCACTTCACTTGGCATTCACATGTGGCCTGCTGCACTTTCTTCTCATGTACATATATTTTATTCATCCTTTTTATTGGCCTTATTCACTGCGCCCATTTTGGCTTTAACTTACAGGGCGCTGGGGACGGGGGTGCTGGGGCACTTGTAACTCATCTGCTCCTGCTCATCTCCAGGTTTTTGTACATATATTTTTTTGTATATAGAGGTTTTTTTTTGTATATATGGGCTTTGCCTTGATACCTTTGTGAGTGGCTCCTCATTTTACACATAAAAGTACCGGTAGTGTGTATGGTTACTTTAGCATTTAAGCCACTTTGCCTTTCATATTTTCTCTAGCTTCTTTATTTTCATTTGACATAGCTTAGTACAGTGTCAGCCATTGTTTTCGTCCCACTTGGCCTGTACACCCTGACAAAAGGGGGAGGGGTATTGCCAGTGCTACCTCACTTGAGGCTTGGCCCTCTCAGCTGCTTCCTTCCCTTGGGACACTTAATGTTAGCCGGGGTTGGTGTGCACGGAAATGGTTTGGAAATGAAGCTCAACTGATCCTTACCATTCCTTTTTCACTCATTTTTTTGGGGTTCCCTTGTCAGTATATTTGTTTGGCCTCATTACATTTCCCACCTTCACTTTCCTTTCTCATGACTGCTCTCCCTCCTCCTCCCTTGCTGGTTTAGTCCTCCTGGTTTTTAATCCTCCTCTTCCTTAACACTCCCCCCTAAATTTTCCTGGTTTAATTTTTTCCCCCTCCCTTTTTCTATCCACTCTCCCTTTCTTGATGCTTTTCTCCCTTTCCTGGTTTATTCCTCCCCTTCTCTATTCACTCTCTCCTCCTCCATATTTGTCTCCCTTTCTTGTTTATTTCCCCCTCTTTCCTGTTGACTCTCTCCTTCTTCATATTTTTCTCCCTTTCTGGTTTTCTTCTCCCCCTCCCTTTTCGCTTTGCTATGCCCCACCTGCGTCTTGCCCTAACCCTAACCTCCCCCCTTCTTCTTACCTAAACTTAACCGGAGACAAATAACCCTAAACAAATAATTTCCCTCTTCTTCTGACCTAACCTTAACCTTAGACAAATAACCCTAAAACAAATAACTTTGGTTTAGACTTAGACACTGGTGCTTGACTTTAACCGATGCTGCCCCCGGCCGCTGGGGGGCAGTGTCACAGTTTTTTTAGGCTCTTCATCTGGGGGGTCATTCACCAACCCGCCCCCTTACATCAGGGGTCAGCTGGTGAAATAAAATAAAATAAATAAAAAAAGTACTTTCCTGGGTTTCAGAGTCCTTTTTACTCATTCTGGTTTATTAGTTGTGGTTTACACTTTATTTGCAAGTACGACACGGCCGCCTTTAGTTCGTTTTTACCTCTACCCGGGGTCAACCTATCACAGCAGCCCGTTTCAGGGACAAAATGGCGGCGGCGGGGGATCGTTCCTCAACCGCGGCCGCCGGCGGGACCTCATCAAAATGGCGGCCGGCGCCGGTATCCTCGCGGGCCATCTCGGCCTTGAAAGTTCACTTTGGGGTTTCTGATTGCTGCGAATCCGCAGGAATAGCTTGCTAGTCTTACAGGCTTTCCACCCACGGGCGGCTTCCCCGCTTTTCACGGCGGTTTTCTCATAAATAGGGAGGATAGCTCCTCTTCCGGGTCCAACAGGGACAGCCTAGGCAGCAGACCTCACCAAGATGGCGGCCGGCTTCCGCCTCACTAGCACCCCTTTTCATTTAATTCCGCCGGTTTGCCCGCTCTAATGTCCACATCCCGGCCTTAATCCTTTGACTAATAAAGTTTACTTGATACCTGGGCCTCTGGTTTACATAGTTTGGACTTTGATTCCGCCTAAATTAATAATTACATCCGCGGCCGGCCAGCGGAAGGGGGCGTGGCCAGCGCAATGCCTCCTGGGGTATCTGCACCCTGACTCAAAGGGTCGGGCTCCACAGCCAGTACAGGCAGCTGGAGCCCCATGTAGCATAGGATTGAAAGGACGCCGATTTTCTTCACGTTTATTTTGGTGAGTAGGTCTTTATCTTTTGCCATGCCCAGGGGTTGAGCGGTGTATTGGAACACTGGGTGTTGGTTTCCTCCTCTTCCTGGGGCCTCATGGAGGGGCAGGGAGGCAGAGCGAGTCTCTGCTGGCCCTGTCCTTTCAGTTCCCTGGGGGTGGCCGGGCTGGTCCTGGTCATTCCTGGGGAGGGGCTTCTGGGCTTGGGGTTGGGACCGGCACACTTTGTATCAGTGTTCTCGGCACGGCTCCGGCTAATACTTTCAGGGACCTTAATAGCATGTAAACTGCTGGCTGGTGATGTGGCTTGGGAAACATAATACTGTAGAGGTTTTATAGAATGACAAAGTTACTGTTGGTTGCTCTAGCTGGGTTTCCATCACTTGCAGGCTCTAAAAACTTGTACACGTTTAAAAACTAAACTTTCACCTGACTTGGTGGGATGTCAAATCACTTGCTGGGTCCTTTGATGCGGCTGTAATACACACGGTTCCCCTGTCTTCTAAAATAGTCTGGTTGCTGTCTACAATATGGTCTCTCTCAGAAAGCTTTCAAAACTCAATTGCTGCAGTGTAGGGCAGTGTAGCTAGCGGGGATACACCTCGGAGAAGGGCGCAGCTCCGAGGGGGCCAACCCCTGAGCAGGGTGTCTTGTGATAAGCGGTCGAAACACCCCGAGACCTCAGGGCACACAACTGATGAATGTATCCCCGGTGGACTAGCGCTGGGCAGAGTCCTCCCTTTGGGGTTTCGTGGGCCGCCGGGCTCCCGTCTCCCTGCCGGTCTCGCGGCGGGTGGGTCAAGCGCAGTGATGTGGTGCGGCCGGCCGGCCGGCGCTCTGTCCAGACGCAGATCTGAGGCAGGCGGCGGCGGCGGCTGCACTTACAGCTGGGCGGGGCCTCCTTGCCGGGGCTCGGGCGGCGGCGGTGGGGTTCCTGGTAGTGTTTTCGGCGGCGTCCCTGGTCCTCTTGCTGTCCTCGCTCGCTTCCTGGCGCCCCCCCACATTCCCTTCCAGGGCCGGCCACGTGAGGCGCTCACTCTCTCTCAGGGTGGGGGTCTGTGGTGTCTCGGCTTTTGGCTGGGATTCAGGTCGAAAGGGGGCGACGGGTTGCTGTCTGAGGCGGCGGGGGGGTCCACACGGGGGGGTCGCCGGGCGCTGCTCGGGCTCCTCCGCTCCGCGAATAGTCTCTTTACACTCTGCTTGGTCTAGAACCCGCCTAGTACAAGGTCCGCTCCTAATCTAGTGGTCACTCACAAAACGGCTGACAGATGCTCACTCTAAACCCCGCTGCTCTCTTTCTCTGTGTGTGTGTGTGTTGGTGTTTTGGCTGCTGTGTGCTTGTGGGTTTTTTTTCCCCCCCTCCCTTTCCTGCTCTCCTCCTCCTCCCGTTCTTCCTGTGGCCTCCACCGGGCCTTTGACAGCCCCCGCCGGTATCTGACCCTTAGCCTAACCTCTCGGGGGGCGCATGCCTACGGGCTCGCCCTCGAGCTGGCTGGACACTGGAAGGAAGGAAAGACACTGGGACGGACGCCTACTCTGGCCGCGCTGGAGGATGCGGGCACCATCTCCTCCTCCTCCTCCTCCTCACCACCCTCCCTCCCCCCTCCCTCTCTCTCTGCTGTCTCTACTCTCTACCTGTCACATCTCATGGGTCATGGCAGCGTGTGGGCGCTGACAAGGGGACAAACATGCGTCGGCCCGTGCCTTGCCCCTTGCTCCCGCTACATCCCAGGCTGGCGTTGGCCAGATGGGGGGGGCTCGGGAGTACTTTTCTACTTTTACCTAACCGTATGCCTGTGCCTCGGAGCTGCTCCTGTTCTTCACCCCATCATTCAAAGGCTCCATGCCCGTTTCTCTCTATCTAGCTCCTCGGTCACTGCCGCCCACTGAAATCCAGTGAGGTGAAAAACAGGTGTGGCCTCTGCCGTTGAGTGACAGGCCCTGTAAGCAGGCTGTTACCTGCATGGTGGGGTTGGGGTCATAGGTTTTTTTCCCCCTTCCCTCCATCGGTCAGAGTGTCCAGGTCCAGGTGTACTCCACCTGCGGTCCTGTAAAACAAACCTGTTGTGTATAAACTCCATGTCCGTTTGTCTGCTTACCTCCTCCTGGCCTTGCCGGTGTTGGGGGGTGTGGGCGGTCCCTGTAAAAGGGCCCCACGACCTCCTCGGCCCTGGTTTCAAGGGGTTCGTTGACTTTTGGCTTGACCGTTGTTTTCTCTCTCCTCCTGTCTTCCCCCCCTCTCTCCCCTCCCGCAGTTCACTCAACAACCTTCACAATGCCTGTGGCTCAGGAAGAGTTCAAGGAGCTACTCCAGGCCTTGGAAACCTACATGCTCGCCCACCACAAGGGCTCCCTGCTCCCTTCCGGGCCGGAGGATCCGCTGCCTCAATTTCTGGCGGAGGCGGAAGATTACCTCATTCGCCTGATCAGCCCATACCGGCCGTCGGAGGAAACCTCCCTCTGTGCGCATCACAACGCAAAAGCGTGGACGGCGGCGACCTTGGACATGCTGAGGGAACACTACCTTCGGCTTCAGGATGACGCCATCAGGGCCATTTCCACCCTCTTCGTCCCCGACTGGCAGCGGGCGCTGGTGGTGGCGACGCGACGGGTTACACGACGTATGACCGGGCTCAGTGAGGCGGCTGTTGACTCCGCGAGGGACAGGCTCGCAGGGATCATGTCCGGTCTTTCCTCCTCCCCTGACCCTCCACCCGTGGCTGGGCCATCGACGCCTGACCGGTCCCTCCCCTTGGACTCCTCGTCGGGACGGGCCGTGCCGCCCGGGATGTCGTCTCCCTCCTCTTCGTCATCCTCCTTGTCGTCATATACTCCGTCTCCAGCCGGGAGTCCTCCTGTCTCCCCCTCCTCCTCGACGAAAACCCCTGCAGCCCTAGACAGGGCCGGTCCGCCGACAACTGTCGACGCTCCAACAAGACCTGCATTGGCTCCCCCACCCCTGGAGGGGTCTCCTCCTCCACCACTCCACTCTTCCCCCGTGGGCTCCCCGTTGACGCTCAACAGGGGCATGGAGGTGGACGCCACCCAGGTTCCTGACGCTCGGTCAGAGGATTTACCCCCCGGGGCTGGTCAACTGTCACCGGTCCTGGCACTGGAGCCCGCGGCTGGCCAACCGGCTCCCTACGACCCTGCAATGGAGCAGCAGACGCCGGTGGAGGCTTTCAGCTCATCAGATGACGACGCCCTAGTGGCGCTCCTGGACGACTTTCAACCCGAAGTTCACTCCTCCCCGGACCCATCCACATCGGCCCACGGTATGCCGCTCAACGTGGACATGGAGGTGGACGCCGCCCAGGTTCCTGACGTTCGGTCAGAGGACTCACCCCCCGGGGCTGGTCAACTGTCACCGGTCCTGACCCTGGGGCCCGCGGCTGGCCAACCGGCTCCCTACGACCCTGCAATGGAGCAGCAGAAGCCGGTGGAGGCTTTCAGCTCATCAGATGACGACGCCCTAGTGGCGCTCCTGGACGACTTTCAACCCGAAGTTCACTCCTCCCCGGACCTATCCACATCGGCCCACGGTATGCCGCTCAACGTGGACATGGAGGTGGACGCCGCCAAGGTTCCTGACGCTCGGTCAGAGGACTCACCCCCCGGGGCTGGTCAACTGTCACCGGTCCTGACACTGGGGCTCGCGGCTGGCCCATCGGCTCCCTACGACCCTGCAATGGAGCAGCAGACGCCGGTGGAGGCTTTCAGCTCATCAGATGACGACGCCCTAGTGGCGTTCCTGGACGTCCTTCAACCCGAGGTCCACTCCTCCCCTGGCCCATCCACATCGGCCCCGGCAAGGTCACCACCAGGGCCCCCATCTCCCCAGCAGCAGGCGGCCAGGCCCGGACATGTGCTCCGGACGGAGCTATTCGTGCACCATCCACACGATGGGGACAAGATTCTGAACTGGACCCTGGAGCCACGCCGCCCGTTTATGCTGATGGGGGGCTCCAATATGGGCAGGCTGCCAGACATCAAGGACGTCCGGGTGCAGGTGGACTGCTTCCCAGGAGCAAAACTCTACCATGCGGCACACATCCTCCGCCACAGGACGGCGCCCTCCCTGTTTGTCACCACGGCGGTCCTGGCATTCGGCCTAAATGATCGTGACTCCTCTAACCAGAGTGGACTGAGGAGATCCGTCGGGTCCCTGTACAGTGCAGCGAGGCTGGCTTTCCCCAATGCGGCAGTCTACATCCCGCTGCTCAACATCAGCCCAGCCCTCCCGGCCCGGATCCAGGCCAATGTGCAGCTTCTGAATGACCTCATCAGGGAGAGGTCCTCCTTCATCCCCTGCCTGGCGGACGACGAATTCAACACCGTGGCGGACAACATCCACTGGGACCCGGCGACTGCACGGGCCATGTGGAAGCATTGGCGGGCTTTCCTCGACTAGCGGCGACTCCATCGCCCCCGCCCGCCACATCCACTCAGCCCAGTAGCCCGGCCACTCTTGACGCCTGCTCACTTCAAAGTCACCCTTGCACTTTCACCCAGGGCCCACTGCACGGCCACTCATGACAACAGAGGACACATAAGAGAAACAAGAGGAAAAACCCTAACCTCAAGCAACTGCTGGTCAGGGCCAAACTCCGCCCACCAATGCGGCCACGGAATGGAATCCAGCACTTCACTACAGTCAGAAACCCAACGACAGGGCAGGGCTTCCCCATCCCACACACAAATACGTCATCCGAAAGAGCTCTGGGACGGCTTCACACTTGGCAGGCCACTATCAACGGCATGGGGAGGAGAACATGCTCGTTAGGCCGCTGGAGCACGACCCCACATGGACTCAAACGGATCGCAGGAAGAGGGAAGCCTATTGGATCCGGACCTTGGACACGCGCTACCCGCGGGGTCTCAATGACAGGCGACCATGCCTGCGGAGGACGTGATTCTCAGGAAACAGCACTCACACCATAGGAGGGCTCAAGCCAACTTTGCACTTCCCACTCATGTCCAAATGCACTGCCACTTATGGCCAATCACACCCAGGTAGGTATGTGGGAAAACAAAACAGGGTCCACATGCACTGCCATCCAAGGCAAATTCCCCCTCAGGTAAGTATGTGGCCCTCAGATCTGTCCCCTGCTGTCTGTCACTCCTTGCCTGTTTTTCCCCCCCTCCTCCTGCTCTGCTCCCTCTCCCCCCTCCCTCTCTGTCACTACTAAGTACTCTGGCCACACTGCCATCTGCTGGACCTTTTCCGGCGGTGCACTTCACTTGGCATTCTCATGTGGCCTGCTGCACTTTCTTCTCATGTACATATATTTTACTCCTCCTTTTTCTTGGCCTTATTCACTGCGCCCATTTTTGTTTAACTTTACAGGGCGCTGGGGACGGGGGTGCTGGGGCACTTGTAACTCATCTGCTCCTGCTCATCTCCAGGTTTTTGTACATATATTTTTTTGTATATAGAGGTTTTTTTTGTATATATGGGCTTTGCCTTGATACCTTTGTGAGGTGGCTCCTCATTTTACACATAAAAGTACCGGTAGTGTGTATGGTTACTTTAGCATTTAAGCCACTTTGCCTTTCATATTTTCTCTAGCTTCTTTATTTTCATTTGACATAGCTTAGTACAGTGTCAGCCATTGTTTTCGTCCCACTTGGCCTGTACACCCTGACAAAAGGGGAGGGGTATTGCCAGTGCTACCTCACTGAGCTTGGCCCTCTCAGCTGCATCCTTCCCTTGGGACACTTAATGTTAGCCGGGTTGGTGTGCACGGAAATGGTTTGGAAATGAAGCTCAACTGATCCTTACCATTTCCTTTTTCACTCATTTTTTTGGGTTCCCTTGTCAGTATATTTGTTTGGCCTCATTACATTTCCCACCTTCACTTTCCTTTCTCATGACTGCTCTCCCTCCTCCTCCCTTGCTGGTTTAGTCCTCCTGGTTTTTAATCCTCCCTCTTCCTTAACACTCCCCCCTAAATTTTCCTGTTTAATTTTTTCCCCCTCCCTTTTTCTATCCACTCTCCCTTTCTTGATGCTTTTTCTCCCTTTCCTGTTTATTCCTCCCCTTCTCTATTCACTCTCTCCTCCTCCATATTTGTCTCCCTTTCTTGTTTATTTCCCCTCTTTCCTGTTGACTCTCTCCTTCTTCATATTTTTCTCCCTTTCTGGTTTTCTTCTCCCCCTCCCTTTTCGCTTTGCTATGCCCCACCTGCGTCTTGCCCTAACCCTAACCTCCCCCCTTCTTCTTACCTAAACTTAACCGGAGACAAATAACCCTAAACAAATAATTTCCCTCTTCTTCTGACCTAACCTTAACCTTAGACAAATAACCCTAAAACAAATAACTTTGGTTTAGACTTAGACACTGGTGCTTGACTTTAACCGATGCTGCCCCCGGCCGCTGGGGGGCAGTGTCACAGTTTTTTTAGGCTCTTCATCTGGGGGGTCATTCACCAACCCGCCCCCTTACATCAGGGGTCAGCTGGTGAAATAAAATAAAATAAATAAAAAAAGTACTTTCCTGGGTTTCAGAGTCCTTTTTACTCATTCTGGTTTATTAGTTGTGGTTTACACTTTATTTGCAAGTACGACACGGCCGCCTTTAGTTCGTTTTTACCTCTACCCGGGGTCAACCTATCACAGCAGCCCGTTTCAGGGACAAAATGGCGGCGGCGGGGGATCGTTCCTCAACCGCGGCCGCCGGCGGGACCTCATCAAAATGGCGGCCGGCGCCGGTATCCTCGCGGGCCATCTCGGCCTTGAAAGTTCACTTTGGGGTTTCTGATTGCTGCGAATCCGCCAGGAATAGCTTGCTAGTCTTACAGGCTTTCCACCCACGGGCGGCTTCCCCGCTTTTCACGGCGGTTTTCTCATAAATAGGGAGGATAGCTCCTCTTCCGGGTCCAACAGGGACAGCCTAGGCAGCAGACCTCACCAAGATGGCGGCCGGCTTCCGCCTCACTAGCACCCCTTTTCATTTAATTCCGCCGGTTTGCCCGCTCTAATGTCCACATCCCGGCCTTAATCCTTTGACTAATAAAGTTTACTTGATACCTGGGCCTCTGGTTTACATAGTTTGGACTTTGATTCCGCCTAAATTAATAATTACATCCGCGGCCGGCCAGCGGAAGGGGGCGTGGCCAGCGCAATGCCTCCTGGGGTATCTGCACCCTGACTCAAAGGGTCGGGCTCCACAGCCAGTACAGGCAGCTGGAGCCCCATGTAGCATAGGATTGAAAGGACGCCGATTTTCTTCACGTTTATTTTGGTGAGTAGGTCTTTATCTTTTGCCATGCCCAGGGGTTGAGCGGTGTATTGGAACACTGGGTGTTGGTTTCCTCCTCTTCCTGGGGCCTCATGGAGGGGCAGGGAGGCAGAGCGAGTCTCTGCTGGCCCTGTCCTTTCAGTTCCCTGGGGGTGGCCGGGCTGGTCCTGGTCATTCCTGGGGAGGGGCTTCTGGGCTTGGGGTTGGGACCGGCACACTTTGTATCAGTGTTCTCGGCACGGCTCCGGCTAATACTTTCAGGGACCTTAATAGCATGTAAACTGCTGGCTGGTGATGTGGCTTGGGAAACATAATACTGTAGAGGTTTTATAGAATGACAAAGTTACTGTTGGTTGCTCTAGCTGGGTTTCCATCACTTGCAGGCTCTAAAAACTTGTACACGTTTAAAAACTAAACTTTCACCTGACTTGGTGGGATGTCAAATCACTTGCTGGGTCCTTTGATGCGGCTGTAATACACACGGTTCCCCTGTCTTCTAAAATAGTCTGGTTGCTGTCTACAATATGGTCTCTCTCAGAAAGCTTTCAAAACTCAATTGCTGCAGTGTAGGGCAGTGTAGCTAGCGGGGATACACCTCGGAGAAGGGCGCAGCTCCGAGGGGGCCAACCCCTGAGCAGGGTGTCTTGTGATAAGCGGTCGAAACACCCCGAGACCTCAGGGCACACAACTGATGAATGTATCCCCGGTGGACTAGCGCTGGGCAGAGTCCTCCCTTTGGGGTTTCGTGGGCCGCCGGGCTCCCGTCTCCCTGCCGGTCTCGCGGCGGGTGGGTCAAGCGCAGTGATGTGGTGCGGCCGGCCGGCCGGCGCTCTGTCCAGACGCAGATCTGAGGCAGGCGGCGGCGGCGGCTGCACTTACAGCTGGGCGGGGCCTCCTTGCCGGGGCTCGGGCGGCGGCGGTGGGGTTCCTGGTAGTGTTTTCGGCGGCGTCCCTGGTCCTCTTGCTGTCCTCGCTCGCTTCCTGGCGCCCCCCCACATTCCCTTCCAGGGCCGGCCACGTGAGGCGCTCACTCTCTCTCAGGGTGGGGGTCTGTGGTGTCTCGGCTTTTGGCTGGGATTCAGGTCGAAAGGGGGCGACGGGTTGCTGTCTGAGGCGGCGGGGGGGTCCACACGGGGGGGTCGCCGGGCGCTGCTCGGGCTCCTCCGCTCCGCGAATAGTCTCTTTACACTCTGCTTGGTCTAGAACCCGCCTAGTACAAGGTCCGCTCCTAATCTAGTGGTCACTCACAAAACGGCTGACAGATGCTCACTCTAAACCCCGCTGCTCTCTTTCTCTGTGTGTGTGTGTGTTGGTGTTTTGGCTGCTGTGTGCTTGTGGGTTTTTTTTCCCCCCCTCCCTTTCCTGCTCTCCTCCTCCTCCCGTTCTTCCTGTGGCCTCCACCGGGCCTTTGACAGCCCCCGCCGGTATCTGACCCTTAGCCTAACCTCTCGGGGGGCGCATGCCTACGGGCTCGCCCTCGAGCTGGCTGGACACTGGAAGGAAGGAAAGACACTGGGACGGACGCCTACTCTGGCCGCGCTGGAGGATGCGGGCACCATCTCCTCCTCCTCCTCCTCCTCACCACCCTCCCTCCCCCCTCCCTCTCTCTCTGCTGTCTCTACTCTCTACCTGTCACATCTCATGGGTCATGGCAGCGTGTGGGCGCTGACAAGGGGACAAACATGCGTCGGCCCGTGCCTTGCCCCTTGCTCCCGCTACATCCCAGGCTGGCGTTGGCCAGATGGGGGGGGCTCGGGAGTACTTTTCTACTTTTACCTAACCGTATGCCTGTGCCTCGGAGCTGCTCCTGTTCTTCACCCCATCATTCAAAGGCTCCATGCCCGTTTCTCTCTATCTAGCTCCTCGGTCACTGCCGCCCACTGAAATCCAGTGAGGTGAAAAACAGGTGTGGCCTCTGCCGTTGAGTGACAGGCCCTGTAAGCAGGCTGTTACCTGCATGGTGGGGTTGGGGTCATAGGTTTTTTTCCCCCTTCCCTCCATCGGTCAGAGTGTCCAGGTCCAGGTGTACTCCACCTGCGGTCCTGTAAAACAAACCTGTTGTGTATAAACTCCATGTCCGTTTGTCTGCTTAACTCCTCCTGGCCTTGCCGGTGTTGGGGGGTGTGGGCGGTCCCTGTAAAAGGGCCCCACGACCTCCTCGGCCCTGGTTTCAAGGGGTTCGTTGACTTTTGGCTTGACCGTTGTTTTCTCTCTCCTCCTGTCTTCCCCCCCTCTCTCCCCTCCCGCAGTTCACTCAACAACCTTCACAATGCCTGTGGCTCAGGAAGAGTTCAAGGAGCTACTCCAGGCCTTGGAAACCTACATGCTCGCCCACCACAAGGGCTCCCTGCTCCCTTCCGGGCCGGAGGATCCGCTGCCTCAATTTCTGGCGGAGGCGGAAGATTACCTCATTCGCCTGATCAGCCCATACCGGCCGTCGGAGGAAACCTCCCTCTGTGCGCATCACAACGCAAAAGCGTGGACGGCGGCGACCTTGGACATGCTGAGGGAACACTACCTTCGGCTTCAGGATGACGCCATCAGGGCCATTTCCACCCTCTTCGTCCCCGACTGGCAGCGGGCGCTGGTGGTGGCGACGCGACGGGTTACACGACGTATGACCGGGCTCAGTGAGGCGGCTGTTGACTCCGCGAGGGACAGGCTCGCAGGGATCATGTCCGGTCTTTCCTCCTCCCCTGACCCTCCACCCGTGGCTGGGCCATCGACGCCTGACCGGTCCCTCCCCTTGGACTCCTCGTCGGGACGGGCCGTGCCGCCCGGGATGTCGTCTCCCTCCTCTTCGTCATCCTCCTTGTCGTCATATACTCCGTCTCCAGCCGGGAGTCCTCCTGTCTCCCCCTCCTCCTCGACGAAAACCCCTGCAGCCCTAGACAGGGCCGGTCCGCCGACAACTGTCGACGCTCCAACAAGACCTGCATTGGCTCCCCCACCCCTGGAGGGGTCTCCTCCTCCACCACTCCACTCTTCCCCCGTGGGCTCCCCGTTGACGCTCAACAGGGACATGGAGGTGGACGCCACCCAGGTTCCTGACGCTCGGTCAGAGGATTTACCCCCCGGGGCTGGTCAACTGTCACCGGTCCTGACACTGGAGCCCGCGGCTGGCCAACCGGCTCCCTACGACCCTGCAATGGAGCAGCAGACGCCGGTGGAGGCTTTCAGCTCATCAGATGACGACGCCCTAGTGGCGCTCCTGGACGACTTTCAACCCGAAGTTCACTCCTCCCCGGACCCATCCACATCGGCCCACGGTATGCCGCTCAACGTGGACATGGAGGTGGACGCCGCCCAGGTTCCTGACGCTCGGCCAGAGGACTCACCCCCCGGGGCTGGTCAACGGTCACCGGTCCTGACCCTGGAGCCCGCGGCTGGCCAACCGGCTCCCTACGACCCTGCAATGGAGCAGCAGAAGCCGGTGGAGGCTTTCAGCTCATCGGATGACGACGCCCTAGTGGCGCTCCTGGACGACTTTCAACCCGAAGTTCACTCCTCCCCGGACCCATCCACATCGGCCCACGGTATGCCGCTCAACGTGGACATGGAGGTGGACGCCGCCAAGGTTCCTGACGCTCGGTCAGAGGACTCACCCCCCGGGGCTGGTCAACTGTCACCGGTCCTGGCACTGGGGCTCGCGGCTGGCCCATCGGCTCCCTACGACCCTGCAATGGAGCAGCAGAAGCCGGTGGAGGCTTTCAGCTCATCGGATGACGACGCCCTAGTGGCGCTCCTGGACGACTTTCAACCCGAAGTTCACTCCTCCCCGGACCCATCCACATCGGCCCACGGTATGCCGCTCAACGTGGACATGGAGGTGGACGCCGCCAAGGTTCCTGACGCTCGGTCAGAGGACTCACCCCCCGGGGCTGGTCAACTGTCACCGGTCCTGACACTGGGGCTCGCGGCTGGCCCATCGGCTCCCTACGACCCTGCAATGGAGCAGCAGACGCCGGTGGAGGCTTTCAGCTCATCAGATGACGACGCCCTAGTGGCGTTCCTGGACGTCCTTCAACCCGAGGTCCACTCCTCCCCTGGCCCATCCACATCGGCCCCGGCAAGGTCACCACCAGGGCCCCCATCTCCCCAGCAGCAGGCGGCCAGGCCCGGACATGTGCTCCGGACGGAGCTATTCGTGCACCATCCACACGATGGGGACAAGATTCTGAACTGGACCCTGGAGCCACGCCGCCCGTTTATGCTGATGGGGGGCTCCAATATGGGCAGGCTGCCAGACATCAAGGACGTCCGGGTGCAGGTGGACTGCTTCCCAGGAGCAAAACTCTACCATGCGGCACACATCCTCCGCCACAGGACGGCGCCCTCACTGTTTGTCACCACGGCGGTCCTGGCATTCGGCCTAAATGATCGTGACTCCTCTAACCAGAGTGGACTGAGGAGATCCGTCGGGTCCCTGTACAGTGCAGCGAGGCTGGCTTTCCCCAATGCGGCAGTCTACATCCCGCTGCTCAACATCAGCCCAGCCCTCCCGGCCCGGATCCAGGCCAATGTGCAGCTTCTGAATGACCTCATCAGGGAGAGGTCCTCCTTCATCCCCTGCCTGGCGGACGACGTGTTCAACACCGTGGCGGACAACATCCACTGGGACCCGGCGACTGCACGGGCCATGTGGAAGCATTGGCGGGCTTTCCTCGACTAGCGGCGACTCCATCGCCCCCGCCCGCCACATCCACTCAGCCCAGTAGCCCGGCCACTCTTGACGCCTGCTCACTTCAAAGTCACCCTTGCACTTTCACCCAGGGCCCACTGCACGGCCACTCATGACAACAGAGGACACATAAGAGAAACAAGAGGAAAAACCCTAACCTCAAGCAACTGCTGGTCAGGGCCAAACTCCGCCCACCAATGCGGCCACGGCACGGAATCCAGCACTTCACTACAGTCAGAAACCCAACGACAGGGCAGGGCTTCCCCATCCCACACACAAATACGTCATCCGAAAGAGCTCTGGGACGGCTTCACACTTGGCAGGCCACTATCAACGGCATGGGGAGGAGAACATGCTCGTTAGGCCGCTGGAGCACGACCCCACATGGACTCAAACGGATCGCAGGAAGAGGGAAGCCTATTGGATCCGGACCTTGGACACGCGCTACCCGCGGGGTCTCAATGACAGGCGACCATGCCTGCGGAGGACGTGATTCTCAGGAAACAGCACTCACACCATAGGAGGGCTCAAGCCAACTTTGCACTTCCCACTCATGTCCAAATGCACTGCCACTCATGGCCAATCACACCCAGGTAGGTATGTGGGAAAACAAAACAGGGTCCACATGCACTGCCATCCAAGGCAAATTCCCCCTCAGGTAAGTATGTGGCCCTCAGATCTGTCCCCTGCTGTCTGTCACTCCTTGCCTGTTTTCCCCCCCCCCTCCTCCTGCTCTGCTCCCTCTCCCCCCTCCCTCTCTGTCACTACTAAGTACTCTGGCCACACTGCCATCTGCTGGACCTTTTCCGGCGGTGCACTTCACTTGGCATTCTCATGTGGCCTGCTGCACTTTCTTCTCATGTACATATATTTTATTCATCCTTTTTATTGGCCTTCTTCACTGCGCCCATTTTGGCTTAACTTTACAGGGCGCTGGGGACGGGGGTGCTGGGGCACTTGTAACTCATCTGCTCCTGCTCATCTCCAGGTTTTTGTACATATATTTTTTTGTATATAGAGGTTTTTTTTGTATATATGGGCTTTGCCTTGATACCTTTGTGAGGTGGCTCCTCATTTTACACATAAAAGTACCGGTAGTGTGTATGGTTACTTTAGCATTTAAGCCACTTTGCCTTTCATATTTTCTCTAGCTTCTTTATTTTCATTTGACATAGCTTAGTACAGTGTCAGCCATTGTTTTCGTCCCACTTGGCCTGTACACCCTGACAAAAGGGGAGGGGTATTGCCAGTGCTACCTCACTGAGCTTGGCCCTCTCAGCTGCATCCTTCCCTTGGGACACTTAATGTTAGCCGGGTTGGTGTGCACGGAAATGGTTTGGAAATGAAGCTCAACTGATCCTTACCATTTCCTTTTTCACTCATTTTTTTGGGTTCCCTTGTCAGTATATTTGTTTGGCCTCATTACATTTCCCACCTTCACTTTCCTTTCTCATGACTGCTCTCCCTCCTCCTCCCTTGCTGGTTTAGTCCTCCTGGTTTTTAATCCTCCCTCTTCCTTAACACTCCCCCCTAAATTTTCCTGTTTAATTTTTTCCCCCTCCCTTTTTCTATCCACTCTCCCTTTCTTGATGCTTTTTCTCCCTTTCCTGTTTATTCCTCCCCTTCTCTATTCACTCTCTCCTCCTCCATATTTGTCTCCCTTTCTTGTTTATTTCCCCCTCTTTCCTGTTGACTCTCTCCTTCTTCATATTTTTCTCCCTTTCTGGTTTTCTTCTCCCCCTCCCTTTTCGCTTTGCTATGCCCCACCTGCGTCTTGCCCTAACCCTAACCTCCCCCCTTCTTCTTACCTAAACTTAACCGGAGACAAATAACCCTAAACAAATAATTTCCCTCTTCTTCTGACCTAACCTTAACCTTAGACAAATAACCCTAAAACAAATAACTTTGGTTTAGACTTAGACACTGGTGCTTGACTTTAACCGATGCTGCCCCCGGCCGCTGGGGGGCAGTGTCACAGTTTTTTTAGGCTCTTCATCTGGGGGGTCATTCACCAACCCGCCCCCTTACATCAGGGGTCAGCTGGTGAAATAAAATAAAATAAATAAAAAAAGTACTTTCCTGGGTTTCAGAGTCCTTTTTACTCATTCTGGTTTATTAGTTGTGGTTTACACTTTATTTGCAAGTACGACACGGCCGCCTTTAGTTCGTTTTTACCTCTACCCGGGGTCAACCTATCACAGCAGCCCGTTTCAGGGACAAAATGGCGGCGGCGGGGGATCGTTCCTCAACCGCGGCCGCCGGCGGGACCTCATCAAAATGGCGGCCGGCGCCGGTATCCTCGCGGGCCATCTCGGCCTTGAAAGTTCACTTTGGGGTTTCTGATTGCTGCGAATCCGCCAGGAATAGCTTGCTAGTCTTACAGGCTTTCCACCCACGGGCGGCTTCCCCGCTTTTCACGGCGGTTTTCTCATAAATAGGGAGGATAGCTCCTCTTCCGGGTCCAACAGGGACAGCCTAGGCAGCAGACCTCACCAAGATGGCGGCCGGCTTCCGCCTCACTAGCACCCCTTTTCATTTAATTCCGCCGGTTTGCCCGCTCTAATGTCCACATCCCGGCCTTAATCCTTTGACTAATAAAGTTTACTTGATACCTGGGCCTCTGGTTTACATAGTTTGGACTTTGATTCCGCCTAAATTAATAATTACATCCGCGGCCGGCCAGCGGAAGGGGGCGTGGCCAGCGCAATGCCTCCTGGGGTATCTGCACCCTGACTCAAAGGGTCGGGCTCCACAGCCAGTACAGGCACCTGGAGCCCCATGTAGCATAGGATTGAAAGGACGCCGATTTTCTTCACGTTTATTTTGGTGAGTAGGTCTTTATCTTTTGCCATGCCCAGGGGTTGAGCGGTGTATTGGAACACTGGGTGTTGGTTTCCTCCTCTTCCTGGGGCCTCATGGAGGGGCAGGGAGGCAGAGCGAGTCTCTGCTGGCCCTGTCCTTTCAGTTCCCTGGGGGTGGCCGGGCTGGTCCTGGTCATTCCTGGGGAGGGGCTTCTGGGCTTGGGGTTGGGACCGGCACACTTTGTATCAGTGTTCTCGGCACGGCTCCGGCTAATACTTTCAGGGACCTTAATAGCATGTAAACTGCTGGCTGGTGATGTGGCTTGGGAAGAAAAATAATGCTGTAGAGGTTTTATAGAATGACAAAGTTACTGTTTATTGCTCTCGCTGGGTTTCCATCACTTGCAGGCTCTAAAAACTAAACTTTCACCTGACTTGGTTGGATGTCAAATGACTTGCTGGGTCCTTTGATGCGGCTGTAATACACACGGTTCCCCTGTCTTCTAAAATAGTCTGGTTGCTGTCTACAATATGGTCTCTCTCAGAAAGCTTTCAAAACTCAAGTGCTGCAGTGTAGGGCAGTGTAGCTAGCGGGGATACACCTCGGAGAAAGGCGCAGCTCCGAGGGGGCCAACCCCTGAGCAGGGTGTCTTGTGATAAGCGGTCGAAACACCCCGAGACCTCAGGGCACACAACTGATGAATGTATCCCCGGCGGACTAGCGCTGGGCAGAGTCCTCCCTTTGGGGTTTCGTGGGCCGCCGGGCTCCCGTCTCCCTGCCGGTCTCGCGGCGGGCTGGTCAAGCGCAGTGATGTGGTGCGGCCGGCCGGCCGGCGCTCTGTCCAGACGCAGATCTGAGGCAGGCGGCGGCGGCGGCTGCACTTACAGCTGGGCGGGGCCTCCTTGCCGGAGCTCGGGCGGCGGCGGTGGGGTTCCTGGTGGTGTTTTCGGCGGCGTCCCTGGTCCTCTTGCTGTCCTCGCTCGCTTCCTGGCGCCCCCCCACATTCCCTTCCAGGGCCGGGCACGTGAGGCGCTCACTCTCTCTCAGGGTGGGGGTCTGTGGTGTCTCGGCTTTTGGCTGGGATTCAGGTCGAAAGGGGGCGACGGGTTGCTGTCTGAGGCGGCGGGGGGGTCCACATGGGGAGGTCGCCGGGCGCTGTTTGGGCTCCTCCGCTCCGCGAATAGTCTCTTTACACTCTGCTTGGTCTAGAACCCGCCTAGTACAAGGTCCGCTCCTAATCTAGTGGTCACTCACAAAACAGCTGACAGATGCTCACTCTAAACCCCGCTGCTCTCTTTCTCTGTGTGTGTGTGTGTGTTGGTGTTTTGGCTGCTGTGTGCTTGTGGGTTTTTTTCCCCCCTCCCTTTCCTGCTCTCCTCCTCCTCCCGTTCTTCCTGTGGCCTCCACCGGGCCTTTGACAGCCCCCGCCGGTATCTGACCCTTAGCCTAACCTCTCGGGGGGCGCATGCCTACGGGCTCACCCTCGAGCTGGCTGGACACTGGAAGGAAGGAAAGACACTGGGACGGACGCCTACTCTTGCCGCGCTGGAGGATGCGGGCACCATCTCCTCTCCTCCTCCTCCTCTCCTCACCACCCTCCCTCCCCCCTCCCCCTCTCTCTGCTGTCTCTACTCTCTACCTGTCACATCTCATGGGTCATGGCAGCGTGTGGGCGCTGACAAGGGGACAAACATGCGTCGGCCCGTGCCTTGCCCCTTGCTCCCGCTACATCCCAGGCTGGCGTTGGCCAGATGGGGGGGGCTCGGGAGTACTTTTCTACTTTTACCTAACCGTATGCCTGTGCCTCGGAGCTGCTCCTGTTCTTCACCCCATCATTCAAAGGCTCCATGCCCGTTTCTCTCTATCTAGCTCCTCGGTCAATGCCGCCCACTGAAATCCAGTGAGGTGAAAAACAGGTGTGGCCTCTGCCGTTGAGTGACAGGCCCTGTAAGCAGGCTGTTCCCTGCATGGTGGGGTTGGGGTCATAGGTTTTTTTCCCCCCTTCCCTCCATCGGCCAGAGTGTCCAGGTCCAGGTGTACTCCACCTGCGGTCCTGTAAAACAAACCTGTTGTGTATAAACTCCATGTCTGTTTGTCTGCTTAACTCCTCCTGGCCTTGCCGGTGTTGGGGGGTGTGGGCGGTCCCTGTAAAAGGGCCCCACGACCTCCTCGGCCCTGGTTTCAAGGGGTTCGTTGACTTTTGGCTTGACCGTTGTTTTCTCTCTCCTCCTGTCTTCCCCCCCCTCTCTCCCCTCCCGCAGTTCACCCAACAACCTTCACAATGCCTGTGGCTCAGGAAGAGTTCAAGGAGCTACTCCAGGCCTTGGAAACCTACATGCTCGCCCACCACAAGGGCTCCCTGCTCCCTTCCGGGCCGGAGGATCCGCTGCCTCAATTTCTGGCGGAGGCGGAAGATTACCTCATTCGCCTGATCAGCCCATACCGGCCGTCGGAGGAAACCTCCCTCTGTGCGCATCACAACGCCAAGGCGTGGACGGCGGCGACCTTGGACATGCTGAGGGAACACTACCTTCGGCTTCAGGATGACGCCATCAGGGCCATTTCCACCCTCTTCGTCCCCGACTGGCAGCGGGCGCTGGTGGTGGCGACGCGACGGGTTACACGACGTATGACCGGGCTCAGTGAGGCGGCTGTTGACTCCGCGAGGGACAGGCTCGCAGGGATCATGTCCGGTCTTTCCTCCTCCCCTGACCCTCCACCCGTGGCTGGGCCATCGACGCCTGACCGGTCCCTCCCCTTGGACTCCTCGTCAGGACGGGCCGCGCCGCCCGGGTTGTCGTCTCCCTCCTCTTCTTCATCCTCCTTGTCGTCATATACTCCGTCTCCAGCCGGGAGTCCTCCTGTCTCCCCCTCCTCCTCGACGAAAACCCCTGCAGCCCTAGACAGGGCCGGTCCGCCGACAACTGTCGACGCTCCAACAAGACCTGCATTGGCTCCCCCACCCCTGGAGGGGTCTCCTCCTCCACCACTCCACTCTTCCCCCGTGGGCTCCCCGTTGACGCTCAACAGGGACATGGAGGTGGACGCCACCCAGGTTCCTGACGCTCGGTCAGAGGATTTACCCCCCGGGGCTGGTCAACTGTCACCGGTCCTGACACTGGAGCCCGCGGCTGGCCAACCGGCTCCCTACGACCCTGCAATGGAGCAGCAGACGCCGGTGGAGGCTTTCAGCTCATCAGATGACGACGCCCTAGTGGCGCTCCTGGACGACTTTCAACCCGAAGTTCACTCCTCCCCGGACCCATCCACATCGGCCCACGGTATGCCGCTCAACGTGGACATGGAGGTGGACGCCGCCCAGGTTCCTGACGCTCGGCCAGAGGACTCACCCCCCGGGGCTGGTCAACGGTCACCGGTCCTGACCCTGGAGCCCGCGGCTGGCCAACCGGCTCCCTACGACCCTGCAATGGAGCAGCAGAAGCCGGTGGAGGCTTTCAGCTCATCGGATGACGACGCCCTAGTGGCGCTCCTGGACGACTTTCAACCCGAAGTTCACTCCTCCCCGGACCCATCCACATCGGCCCACGGTATGCCGCTCAACGTGGACATGGAGGTGGACGCCGCCAAGGTTCCTGACGCTCGGTCAGAGGACTCACCCCCCGGGGCTGGTCAACTGTCACCGGTCCTGGCACTGGGGCTCGCGGCTGGCCCATCGGCTCCCTACGACCCTGCAATGGAGCAGCAGAAGCCGGTGGAGGCTTTCAGCTCATCGGATGACGACGCCCTAGTGGCGCTCCTGGACGACTTTCAACCCGAAGTTCACTCCTCCCCGGACCCATCCACATCGGCCCACGGTATGCCGCTCAACGTGGACATGGAGGTGGACGCCGCCAAGGTTCCTGACGCTCGGTCAGAGGACTCACCCCCCGGGGCTGGTCAACTGTCACCGGTCCTGGCACTGGGGCTCGCGGCTGGCCCATCGGCTCCCTACGACCCTGCAATGGAGCAGCAGAAGCCGGTGGAGGCTTTCAGCTCATCAGATGACGACGCCCTAGTGGCGCTCCTGGACGTCCTTCAACCCGAGGTCCACTCCTCCCCTGGCCCATCCACATCGGCCCCGGCAAGGTCACCACCAGGGCCCCCATCTCCCCAGCAGCAGGCGGCCAGGCCCGGACATGTGCTCCGGACGGAGCTATTCGTGCACCATCCACACGATGGGGACAAGATTCTGAACTGGACCCTGGAGCCACGCCGCCCGTTTATGCTGATGGGGGGCTCCAATATGGGCAGGCTGCCAGACATCAAGGACGTCCGGGTGCAGGTGGACTGCTTCCCAGGAGCAAAACTCTACCATGCGGCACACATCCTCCGCCACAGGACGGCGCCCTCACTGTTTGTCACCACGGCGGTCCTGGCATTCGGCCTAAATGATCGTGACTCCTCTAACCAGAGTGGACTGAGGAGATCCGTCGGGTCCCTGTACAGTGCAGCGAGGCTGGCTTTCCCCAATGCGGCAGTCTACATCCCGCTGCTCAACATCAGCCCAGCCCTCCCGGCCCGGATCCAGGCCAATGTGCAGCTTCTGAATGACCTCATCAGGGAGAGGTCCTCCTTCATCCCCTGCCTGGCGGACGACGTGTTCAACACCGTGGCGGACAACATCCACTGGGACCCGGCGACTGCACGGGCCATGTGGAAGCATTGGCGGGCTTTCCTCGACTAGCGGCGACTCCATCGCCCCCGCCCGCCACATCCACTCAGCCCAGTAGCCCGGCCACTCTTGACGCCTGCTCACTTCAAAGTCACCCTTGCACTTTCACCCAGGGCCCACTGCACGGCCACTCATGACAACAGAGGACACATAAGAGAAACAAGAGGAAAAACCCTAACCTCAAGCAACTGCTGGTCAGGGCCAAACTCCGCCCACCAATGCGGCCACGGCACGGAATCCAGCACTTCACTACAGTCAGAAACCCAACGACAGGGCAGGGCTTCCCCATCCCACACACAAATACGTCATCCGAAAGAGCTCTGGGACGGCTTCACACTTGGCAGGCCACTATCAACGGCATGGGGAGGAGAACATGCTCGTTAGGCCGCTGGAGCACGACCCCACATGGACTCAAACGGATCGCAGGAAGAGGGAAGCCTATTGGATCCGGACCTTGGACACGCGCTACCCGCGGGGTCTCAATGACAGGCGACCATGCCTGCGGAGGACGTGATTCTCAGGAAACAGCACTCACACCATAGGAGGGCTCAAGCCAACTTTGCACTTCCCACTCATGTCCAAATGCACTGCCACTTATGGCCAATCACACCCAGGTAGGTATGTGGGAAAACAAAACAGGGTCCACATGCACTGCCATCCCAGGCAAATTCCCCCTCAGGTAAGTATGTGGCCCTCAGATCTGTCCCCTGCTGTCTGTCACTCCTTGCCTGTTTTTCCCCCCCCCTCCTCCTGCTCTGCTCTCTCTCCCCCCTCCCTCTCTGTCACTACTAAGTACTCTGGCCACACCGCCATCTGCTGGACCTTTTCCGGCGGTGCACTTCACTTGGCGTTCTCATGTGGCCTGCTGCACTTTCTTCTCATGTACATATCTTTTATTCATCCTTTTTCTTGGCCTTATTCACTGCGCCCATTTTTGCTTAAGTTTACAGGGCGCTGGGGACGGGGGTGCTGGGGCACTTGTAACTCATCTGCTCCTGCTCATCTCCAGGTTTTTGTACATATATTTTTTTGTATATAGAGGTTTTTTTGTATATATGGGCTATGCCTTGATACCTTTGTGAGGTGGCTCCTCATTTTACACATAAAAGTACCGGTAGTGTGTATGGTTACTTTAGCATTTAAGCCACTTTGCCTTTCATATTTTCTCTAGCTTCTTCATTTTCATTTGACATAGCTTAGTACAGTGTCAGCCATTGTTTTCGTCCCACTTGGCCTGTACACCCTGACAAAAGGGGAGGGGTATTGCCAGTGCTACCTCACTGAGCTTGGCCCTCTCAGCTGCATCCTTCCCTTGGGACACTTAATGTTAGCCGGGTTGGTGTGCACGGAAATGGTTTGGAAATGAAGCTCAACTGATCCTTACCATTTCCTTTTTCACTCATTTTTTTGGGTTCCCTTGTCAGTATATTTGTTTGGCCTCATTACATTTCCCACCTTCACTTTCCTTTCTCATGACTGCTCTCCCTCCTCCTCCCTTGCTGGTTTATTCCTCCTGGTTTTTAATCCTCCCTCTTCCTTAACACTCCCCCCTAAATTTTCCTGTTTAATTTTTTCCCCCTCCCTTTTTCTATCCACTCTCCCTTTCTTGATGCTTTTTCTCCCTTTCCTGTTTATTCCTCCCCTTCTCTATTCACTCTCTCCTCCTCCATATTTGTCTCCCTTTCTTGTTTATTTCCCCCTCTTTCCTGTTGACTCTCTCCTTCTTCATATTTTTCTCCCTTTCTTGTTTTCTTCTCCCCCTCCCTTTTCGCTTTGCTATGCCCCACCTGCGTCTTGCCCTAACCCTAACCTCCCCCCTTCTTCTTACCTAAACTTAACCGGAGACAAATAACCCTAAACAAATAATTTCCCTCTTCTTCTGACCTAACCTTAACCTTAGACAAATAACCCTAAAACAAATAACTTTGGTTTAGACTTAGACTTTGACCGATGCTGTCCCCGGCCGCCAGGGGGCAGTGTCACAGTTTTTTTAGGCTCTTCATCTGGGGGGTCATTCACCAACCCGCCCCCTTACATCAGGGGTCAGCTGGTTAAATAAAATAAAATCAATAAAATAAGTACTTTCCTGTGTTCCAGAGTCCTTTTTACTCATTCTGGTTTATTAGTTGTGGTTTACACTTTATTTGCAAGTACGACACGGCCGCCTTTATTTCGTTTTTACCTCTACCCGGGGTCAACCTATCACAGCAGCCCGTTTCAGGGACAAAATGGCGGCGGCGGGGGATCGTTCCTCAACCGCGGCCGCCGGCGGGACCTCATCAAAATGGCGGCCGGCGCCGGTATCCTCGCGGGCCATCTCGGTCTTAAAAGTTCACTTTGGGGTTTCTGATTGCTGCGAATCCGCCAGGAATAGCTTGCTAGTCTTACAGGCTTTCCACCCACGGGCGGCTTCCCCGCTTTTCACGGCGGTTTTCTCATAAATAGGGAGGATAGCTCCTCTTCCGGGTCCAACAGGGACAGCCTCTGCAGCAGACCTCACCAAGATGGCGGCCGGCTTCCGCCTCACTAGCACCCCTTTTCATTTAATTCCGCCGGTTTGCCCGCTCTAATGTCCACATCCCGGCCTTAATCCTTTGACTAATAAAGTTTACTTGATACCTGGGCCTCTGGTTTACATAGTTTGGACTTTGATTCCGCCTAAATTAATAATTACATCCGCGGCCGGCCAGCGGAAGGGGGCGTGGCCAGCGCAATGCCTCCTGGGGTATCTGCACCCTGACTCAAAGGGTCGGGCTCCACAGCCAGTACAGGCACCTGGAGCCCCATGTAGTATAGGATTGAAAGGACGCCGATTTTCTTCACGTTTATTTTGGTGAGTAGGTCTTTATCTTTTGCCATGCCCAGGGGTTGAGCGGTGTATTGGAACACTGGGTGTTGGTTTCCTCCTCTTCCTGGGGCCTCATGGAGGGGCAGGGAGGCAGAGCGAGTCTCTGCTGGCCCTGTCCTTTCAGTTCCCTGGGGGTGGCCGGGCTGGTCCTGGTCATTCCTGGGGAGGGGCTTCTGGGCTTGGGGTTGGGACCGGCACACTTTGTATCAGTGTTCTCGGCACGGCTCCGGCTAATACTTTCAGGGACCTTCATAGCATGTAAACTGCTGGCTGGTGATGTGGCTTGGGAAAAATAATGCTGTAGAGGTTTTATAGAATGACAAAGTTACTGTTTATTGCTCTGGCTGGGTTTCCATCACTTTCAGGCTCTAAAAACTTGTACACGTTTGAAAACTAAACTTTCACCTGACTTGGTTGGAGGTCAAATTACTTGCTGGGTCCTTTGATGCGGCTGCAATACACACGGTTCCCCTGTCTTCTAAAATAGTCTGGTTGCTGTCTACAATATGGTCTCTCTCAGAAAGCTTTCAAAACTCAAGTGCTGCAGTGTAGGGCAGTGTAGCTAGCGGGGATACACCTCGGAGAAAGGCGCAGCTCCGAGGGGGCCAACCCCTGAGCAGGGTGTCTTGTGATAAGCGGTCGAAACACCCCGAGACCTCAGGGCACACAACTGATGAATGTATCCCCGGCGGACTAGCGCTGGGCAGAGTCCTCCCTTTGGGGTTTCGTGGGCCGCCGGGCTCCCGTCTCCCTGCCGGTCTCGCGGCGGGCTGGTCAAGCGCAGTGATGTGGTGCGGCCGGCCGGCCGGCGCTCTGTCCAGACGCAGATCTGAGGCAGGCGGCGGCGGCGGCTGCACTTACAGCTGGGCGGGGCCTCCTTGCCGGGGCTCGGGCGGCGGCGGTGGGGTTCCTGGTAGTGTTTTCGGCGGCGTCCCTGGTCCTCTTGCTGTCCTCGCTCGCTTCCTGGCGCCCCCCCACATTCCCTTCCAGGGCCGGCCACGTGCGGCGCTCACTCTCTCTCAGGGTGGGGGTCTGTGGTGTCTCGGCTTTTGGCTGGGATTCAGGTCGAAAGGGGGCGACGGGTTGCTGTCTGAGGCGGCGGGGGGGGTCCACACGGGGGGGTCGCCGGGCGCTGCTCGGGCTCCTCCGCTCCGCGAATAGTCTCTTTACACTCTGCTTGGTCTAGAACCCGCCTAGTACAAGGTCCGCTCCTAATCTAGTGGTCACTCACAAAACGGCTGACAGATGCTCACTCTAAACCCCGCTGCTCTCTTTCTCTGTGTGTGTGTGTGTTGGTGTTTTGGCTGCTGTGTGCTTGTGGGTTTTTTTTCCCCCCCTCCCTTTCCTGCTCTCCTCCTCCTCCCGTTCTTCCTGTGGCCTCCACCGGGCCTTTGACAGCCCCCGCCGGTATCTGACCCTTAGCCTAACCTCTCGGGGGGCGCATGCCTACGGGCTCGCCCTCGAGCTGGCTGGACACTGGAAGGAAGGAAAGACACTGGGACGGACGCCTACTCTGGCCGCGCTGGAGGATGCGGGCACCATCTCCTCCTCCTCCTCCTCCTCACCACCCTCCCTCCCCCCTCCCTCTCTCTCTGCTGTCTCTACTCTCTACCTGTCACATCTCATGGGTCATGGCAGCGTGTGGGCGCTGACAAGGGGACAAACATGCGTCGGCCCGTGCCTTGCCCCTTGCTCCCGCTACATCCCAGGCTGGCGTTGGCCAGATGGGGGGGGCTCGGGAGTACTTTTCTACTTTTACCTAACCGTATGCCTGTGCCTCGGAGCTGCTCCTGTTCTTCACCCCATCATTCAAAGGCTCCATGCCCGTTTCTCTCTATCTAGCTCCTCGGTCACTGCCGCCCACTGAAATCCAGTGAGGTGAAAAACAGGTGTGGCCTCTGCCGTTGAGTGACAGGCCCTGTAAGCAGGCTGTTACCTGCATGGTGGGGTTGGGGTCATAGGTTTTTTTCCCCCTTCCCTCCATCGGTCAGAGTGTCCAGGTCCAGGTGTACTCCACCTGCGGTCCTGTAAAACAAACCTGTTGTGTATAAACTCCATGTCCGTTTGTCTGCTTAACTCCTCCTGGCCTTGCCGGTGTTGGGGGGTGTGGGCGGTCCCTGTAAAAGGGCCCCACGACCTCCTCGGCCCTGGTTTCAAGGGGTTCGTTGACTTTTGGCTTGACCGTTGTTTTCTCTCTCCTCCTGTCTTCCCCCCCTCTCTCCCCTCCCGCAGTTCACTCAACAACCTTCACAATGCCTGTGGCTCAGGAAGAGTTCAAGGAGCTACTCCAGGCCTTGGAAACCTACATGCTCGCCCACCACAAGGGCTCCCTGCTCCCTTCCGGGCCGGAGGATCCGCTGCCTCAATTTCTGGCGGAGGCGGAAGATTACCTCATTCGCCTGATCAGCCCATACCGGCCGTCGGAGGAAACCTCCCTCTGTGCGCATCACAACGCAAAAGCGTGGACGGCGGCGACCTTGGGCATGCTGAGGGAACACTACCTTCGGCTTCAGGATGACGCCATCAGGGCCATTTCCACCCTCTTCGTCCCCGACTGGCAGCGGGCGCTGGTGGTGGCGACGCGACGGGTTACACGACGTATGACCGGGCTCAGTGAGGCGGCTGTTGACTCCGCGAGGGACAGGCTCGCAGGGATCATGTCCGGTCTTTCCTCCTCCCCTGACCCTCCACCCGTGGCTGGGCCATCGACGCCTGACCGGTCCCTCCCCTTGGACTCCTCGTCGGGACGGGCCGTGCCGCCCGGGATGTCGTCTCCCTCCTCTTCGTCATCCTCCTTGTCGTCATATACTCCGTCTCCAGCCGGGAGTCCTCCTGTCTCCCCCTCCTCCTCGACGAAAACCCCTGCAGCCCTAGACAGGGCCGGTCCGCCGACAACTGTCGACGCTCCAACAAGACCTGCATTGGCTCCCCCACCCCTGGAGGGGTCTCCTCCTCCACCACTCCACTCTTCCCCCGTGGGCTCCCCGTTGACGCTCAACAGGGACATGGAGGTGGACGCCACCCAGGTTCCTGACGCTCGGTCAGAGGATTTACCCCCCGGGGCTGGTCAACTGTCACCGGTCCTGACACTGGAGCCCGCGGCTGGCCAACCGGCTCCCTACGACCCTGCAATGGAGCAGCAGACGCCGGTGGAGGCTTTCAGCTCATCAGATGACGACGCCCTAGTGGCGCTCCTGGACGACTTTCAACCCGAAGTTCACTCCTCCCCGGACCCATCCACATCGGCCCACGGTATGCCGCTCAACGTGGACATGGAGGTGGACGCCGCCCAGGTTCCTGACGCTCGGCCAGAGGACTCACCCCCCGGGGCTGGTCAACGGTCACCGGTCCTGACCCTGGAGCCCGCGGCTGGCCAACCGGCTCCCTACGACCCTGCAATGGAGCAGCAGAAGCCGGTGGAGGCTTTCAGCTCATCGGATGACGACGCCCTAGTGGCGCTCCTGGACGACTTTCAACCCGAAGTTCACTCCTCCCCGGACCCATCCACATCGGCCCACGGTATGCCGCTCAACGTGGACATGGAGGTGGACGCCGCCAAGGTTCCTGACGCTCGGTCAGAGGACTCACCCCCCGGGGCTGGTCAACTGTCACCGGTCCTGGCACTGGGGCTCGCGGCTGGCCCATCGGCTCCCTACGACCCTGCAATGGAGCAGCAGAAGCCGGTGGAGGCTTTCAGCTCATCGGATGACGACGCCCTAGTGGCGCTCCTGGACGACTTTCAACCCGAAGTTCACTCCTCCCCGGACCCATCCACATCGGCCCACGGTATGCCGCTCAACGTGGACATGGAGGTGGACGCCGCCAAGGTTCCTGACGCTCGGTCAGAGGACTCACCCCCCGGGGCTGGTCAACTGTCACCGGTCCTGGCACTGGGGCTCGCGGCTGGCCCATCGGCTCCCTACGACCCTGCAATGGAGCAGCAGACGCCGGTGGAGGCTTTCAGCTCATCAGATGACGACGCCCTAGTGGCGTTCCTGGACGTCCTTCAACCCGAGGTCCACTCCTCCCCTGGCCCATCCACATCGGCCCCGGCAAGGTCACCACCAGGGCCCCCATCTCCCCAGCAGCAGGCGGCCAGGCCCGGACATGTGCTCCGGACGGAGCTATTCGTGCACCATCCACACGATGGGGACAAGATTCTGAACTGGACCCTGGAGCCACGCCGCCCGTTTATGCTGATGGGGGGCTCCAATATGGGCAGGCTGCCAGACATCAAGGACGTCCGGGTGCAGGTGGACTGCTTCCCAGGAGCAAAACTCTACCATGCGGCACACATCCTCCGCCACAGGACGGCGCCCTCACTGTTTGTCACCACGGCGGTCCTGGCATTCGGCCTAAATGATCGTGACTCCTCTAACCAGAGTGGACTGAGGAGATCCGTCGGGTCCCTGTACAGTGCAGCGAGGCTGGCTTTCCCCAATGCGGCAGTCTACATCCCGCTGCTCAACATCAGCCCAGCCCTCCCGGCCCGGATCCAGGCCAATGTGCAGCTTCTGAATGACCTCATCAGGGAGAGGTCCTCCTTCATCCCCTGCCTGGCGGACGACGAATTCAACACCGTGGCGGACAACATCCACTGGGACCCGGCGACTGCACGGGCCATGTGGAAGCATTGGCGGGCTTTCCTCGACTAGCGGCGACTCCATCGCCCCCGCCCGCCACATCCACTCAGCCCAGTAGCCCGGCCACTCTTGACGCCTGCTCACTTCAAAGTCACCCTTGCACTTTCACCCAGGGCCCACTGCACGGCCACTCATGACAACAGAGGACACATAAGAGAAACAAGAGGAAAAACCCTAACCTCAAGCAACTGCTGGTCAGGGCCAAACTCCGCCCACCAATGCGGCCACGGCACGGAATCCAGCACTTCACTACAGTCAGAAACCCAACGACAGGGCAGGGCTTCCCCATCCCACACACAAATACGTCATCCGAAAGAGCTCTGGGACGGCTTCACACTTGGCAGGCCACTATCAACGGCATGGGGAGGAGAACATGCTCGTTAGGCCGCTGGAGCACGACCCCACATGGACTCAAACGGATCGCAGGAAGAGGGAAGCCTATTGGATCCGGACCTTGGACACGCGCTACCCGCGGGGTCTCAATGACAGGCGACCATGCCTGCGGAGGACGTGATTCTCAGGAAACAGCACTCACACCATAGGAGGGCTCAAGCCAACTTTGCACTTCCCACTCATGTCCAAATGCACTGCCACTTATGGCCAATCACACCCAGGTAGGTATGTGGGAAAACAAAACAGGGTCCACATGCACTGCCATCCAAGGCAAATTCCCCCTCAGGTAAGTATGTGGCCCTCAGATCTGTCCCCTGCTGTCTGTCACTCCTTGCCTGTTTTTCCCCCCCTCCTCCTGCTCTGCTCCCTCTCCCCCCTCCCTCTCTGTCACTACTAAGTACTCTGGCCACACTGCCATCTGCTGGACCTTTTCCGGCGGTGCACTTCACTTGGCATTCTCATGTGGCCTGCTGCACTTTCTTCTCATGTACATATATTTTATTCATCCTTTTTATTGGCCTTATTCACTGCGCCCATTTTGGCTTAACTTTACAGGGCGCTGGGGACGGGGGTGCTGGGGCACTTGTAACTCATCTGCTCCTGCTCATCTCCAGGTTTTTGTACATATATTTTTTTGTATATAGAGGTTTTTTTTGTATATATGGGCTTTGCCTTGATACCTTTGTGAGGTGGCTCCTCATTTTACACATAAAAGTACCGGTAGTGTGTATGGTTACTTTAGCATTTAAGCCACTTTGCCTTTCATATTTTCTCTAGCTTCTTTATTTTCATTTGACATAGCTTAGTACAGTGTCAGCCATTGTTTTCGTCCCACTTGGCCTGTACACCCTGACAAAAGGGGAGGGGTATTGCCAGTGCTACCTCACTGAGCTTGGCCCTCTCAGCTGCATCCTTCCCTTGGGACACTTAATGTTAGCCGGGTTGGTGTGCACGGAAATGGTTTGGAAATGAAGCTCAACTGATCCTTACCATTTCCTTTTTTACTTATTTTTTAGGGTTCCCTTGTCAGTATATTTGTTTGGCCTCATTACATTTCCCACCTTCACTTTCCTTTCTCATGACGGCTCTCCCTCCTCCTCCCTTGCTGGTTTATTCCTCCTGGTTTTTAATCCTCCCTCTTTCTTAACACTCTCCCCTTTTCCTGTTTGCTATCCACTCTCCCTTTCTTAATGCTTTTTCTCCCTTTCCTGTTTATTCCTCCCCTTCTCTATTCACTCTCTCCTCCTTCATATTTGTCTCCCTTTCTTGTTTATTTCCCCCTCTTTCCTGTTGACTCTCTCCTTCTTCATATTTTTCTCCCTTTCTTGTTTATTTCCCCCTCTTTCCTGTTGACTTTCTCCTTCTTCATATTTTTCTCCCTTTCTTGTTTTCTTCTCCCCCTCCCTTTTCGCTTTGCTATGCCCCACCTGCGTCTTGCCCTAACCCTAACCTCCCCCCTTCTTCTTACCTAAACTTAACCGGAGACAAATAACCCTAAACAAATAATTTCCCTCTTCTTCTTACCTAACCTTAACCTGAGACAAATAACCCTAAAACAAATAACTTTGGTTTAGACTTAGACTTTGACCGATGCTGTCCCCGGCCGCCAGGGGGCAGTGTCACAGTTTTTTTAGGCTCTTCATCTGGGGGGTCATTCACCAACCCGCCCCCTTACATCAGGGGTCAGCTGGTGAAATAAAATAAAATAAATAAAATAAGTACTTTCCTGTGTTTCAGAGTCCTTTTTACTCATTCTGGTTTATTGGTTGTGGTTTACACTTTATTTGCAAGTACGACACGGCCGCCTTTATTTCGTTTTTACCTCTACCCGGGGTCAACCTATCACAGCAGCCCGTTTCAGTGACAAAATGGCGGCGGCGGGGGATCGTTCCTCAACCGCGGCCGCCGGCGGGACCTCATCAAAATGGCGGCCGGCGCCGGTATCCTCGCGGGCCATCTCGGTCTTAAAAGTTCACTTTGGGGTTTCTGATTGCTGCGAATCCGCCAGGAATAGCTTGCTAGTCTTACAGGCTTTCCACCCACGGGCGGCTTCCCCGCTTTTCACGGCGGTTTTCTCATAAATAGGGAGGATAGCTCCTCTTCCGGGTCCAACAGGGACAGCCTATGCAGCAGACCTCACCAAGATGGCGGCCGGCTTCCGCCTCACTAGCACCCCTTTTCATTTAATTCCGCCGGTTTGCCCGCTCTAATGTCCACATCCCGGCCTTAATCCTTTGACTAATAAAGTTTACTTGATACCTGGGCCTCTGGTTTACATAGTTTGGACTTTGATTCCGCCTAAATTAATAATTACATCCGCGGCCGGCCAGCGGAAGGGGGCGTGGCCGGCGCAATGCCTCCTGGGGTATCTGCACCCTGACTCAAAGGGTCGGGCTCCACAGCCAGTACAGGCACCTGGAGCCCCATGTAGCATAGGATTGAAAGGACGCCGATTTTCTTCACGTTTATTTTGGTGAGTAGGTCTTTATCTTTTGCCATGCCCAGGGGTTGAGCGGTGTATTGGAACACTGGGTGTTGGTTTCCTCCTCTTCCTGGGGCCTCATGGAGGGGCAGGGAGGCAGAGCGAGTCTCTGCTGGCCCTGTCCTTTCAGTTCCCTGGGGGTGGCCGGGCTGGTCCTGGTCATTCCTGGGGAGGGGCTTCTGGGCTTGGGGTTGGGACCGGCACACTTTGTATCAGTGTTCTCGGCACGGCTCCGGCTAATACTTTCAGGGACCTTAATAGCATGTAAACTGCTGGCTGGTGATGTGGCTTGGGAAGAAAAATAATGCTGTAGAGGTTTTATAGAATGACAAAGTTACTGTTTATTGCTCTAGCTGGGTTTCCATCACTTGCAGGCTCTAAAAACTAAACTTTCACCTGACTTGGTTGGATGTCAAATTACTTGCTGGGTCCTTTGATGCGGCTGTAATACACACGGTTCCCCTGTCTTCTAAAATAGTCTGGTTGCTGTCTACAATATGGTCTCTCTCAGAAAGCTTTCAAAACTCAAGTGCTGCAGTGTAGGGCAGTGTAGCTAGCGGGGATACACCTCGGAGAAGGGCGCAGCTCCGAGGGGGCCAACCCCTGAGCAGGGTGTCTTGTGATAAGCGGTCGAAACACCCCGAGACCTCAGGGCACACAACTGATGAATGTATCCCCGGCGGACTAGCGCTGGGCAGAGTCCTCCCTTTGGGGTTTCGTGGGCCGCCGGGCTCCCGTCTCCCTGCCGGTCTCGCGGCGGGCTGGTCAAGCGCAGTGATGTGGTGCGGCCGGCCGGCCGGCGCTCTGTCCAGACGCAGATCTGAGGCAGGCGGCGGCGGCGGCTGCACTTACAGCTGGGCGGGGCCTCCTTGCCGGGGCTCGGGCGGCGGCGGTGGGGTTCCTGGTAGTGTTTTCGGCGGCGTCCCTGGTCCTCTTGCTGTCCTCGCTCGCTTCCTGGCGCCCCCCCACATTCCCTTCCAGGGCCGGCCACGTGCGGCGCTCACTCTCTCTCAGGGTGGGGGTCTGTGGTGTCTCGGCTTTTGGCTGGGATTCAGGTCGAAAGGGGGCGACGGGTTGCTGTCTGAGGCGGCGGGGGGGTCCACACGGGGGGGTCGCCGGGCGCTGCTCGGGCTCCTCCGCTCCGCGAATAGTCTCTTTACACTCTGCTTGGTCTAGAACCCGCCTAGTACAAGGTCCGCTCCTAATCTAGTGGTCACTCACAAAACGGCTGACAGATGCTCACTCTAAACCCCGCTGCTCTCTTTCTCTGTGTGTGTGTGTGTTGGTGTTTTGGCTGCTGTGTGCTTGTGGGTTTTTTTTCCCCCCCTCCCTTTCCTGCTCTCCTCCTCCTCCCGTTCTTCCTGTGGCCTCCACCGGGCCTTTGACAGCCCCCGCCGGTATCTGACCCTTAGCCTAACCTCTCGGGGGGCGCATGCCTACGGGCTCGCCCTCGAGCTGGCTGGACACTGGAAGGAAGGAAAGACACTGGGACGGACGCCTACTCTGGCCGCGCTGGAGGATGCGGGCACCATCTCCTCCTCCTCCTCCTCCTCCTCACCACCCTCCCTCCCCCTCCCCCTCTCTCTGCTGTCTCTACTCTCTACCTGTCACATCTCATGGGTCATGGCAGCGTGTGGGCGCTGACAAGGGGACAAACATGCGTCGGCCCGTGCCTTGCCCCTTGCTCCCGCTACATCCCAGGCTGGCGTTGGCCAGATGGGGGGGGCTCGGGAGTACTTTTCTACTTTTACCTAACCGTATGCCTGTGCCTCGGAGCTGCTCCTGTTCTTCACCCCATCATTCAAAGGCTCCATGCCCGTTTCTCTCTATCTAGCTCCTCGGTCACTGCCGCCCACTGAAATCCAGTGAGGTGAAAAACAGGTGTGGCCTCTGCCGTTGAGTGACAGGCCCTGTAAGCAGGCTGTTACCTGCATGGTGGGGTTGGGGTCATAGGTTTTTTTCCCCCTTCCCTCCATCGGTCAGAGTGTCCAGGTCCAGGTGTACTCCACCTGCGGTCCTGTAAAACAAACCTGTTGTGTATAAACTCCATGTCCGTTTGTCTGCTTAACTCCTCCTGGCCTTGCCGGTGTTGGGGGGTGTGGGCGGTCCCTGTAAAAGGGCCCCACGACCTCCTCGGCCCTGGTTTCAAGGGGTTCGTTGACTTTTGGCTTGACCGTTGTTTTCTCTCTCCTCCTGTCTTCCCCCCCTCTCTCCCCTCCCGCAGTTCACTCAACAACCTTCACAATGCCTGTGGCTCAGGAAGAGTTCAAGGAGCTACTCCAGGCCTTGGAAACCTACATGCTCGCCCACCACAAGGGCTCCCTGCTCCCTTCCGGGCCGGAGGATCCGCTGCCTCAATTTCTGGCGGAGGCGGAAGATTACCTCATTCGCCTGATCAGCCCATACCGGCCGTCGGAGGAAACCTCCCTCTGTGCGCATCACAACGCAAAAGCGTGGACGGCGGCGACCTTGGACATGCTGAGGGAACACTACCTTCGGCTTCAGGATGACGCCATCAGGGCCATTTCCACCCTCTTCGTCCCCGACTGGCAGCGGGCGCTGGTGGTGGCGACGCGACGGGTTACACGACGTATGACCGGGCTCAGTGAGGCGGCTGTTGACTCCGCGAGGGACAGGCTCGCAGGGATCATGTCCGGTCTTTCCTCCTCCCCTGACCCTCCACCCGTGGCTGGGCCATCGACGCCTGACCGGTCCCTCCCCTTGGACTCCTCGTCGGGACGGGCCGTGCCGCCCGGGATGTCGTCTCCCTCCTCTTCGTCATCCTCCTTGTCGTCATATACTCCGTCTCCAGCCGGGAGTCCTCCTGTCTCCCCCTCCTCCTCGACGAAAACCCCTGCAGCCCTAGACAGGGCCGGTCCGCCGACAACTGTCGACGCTCCAACAAGACCTGCATTGGCTCCCCCACCCCTGGAGGGGTCTCCTCCTCCACCACTCCACTCTTCCCCCGTGGGCTCCCCGTTGACGCTCAACAGGGGCATGGAGGTGGACGCCACCCAGGTTCCTGACGCTCGGTCAGAGGATTTACCCCCCGGGGCTGGTCAACTGTCACCGGTCCTGGCACTGGAGCCCGCGGCTGGCCAACCGGCTCCCTACGACCCTGCAATGGAGCAGCAGACGCCGGTGGAGGCTTTCAGCTCATCAGATGACGACGCCCTAGTGGCGCTCCTGGACGACTTTCAACCCGAAGTTCACTCCTCCCCGGACCCATCCACATCGGCCCACGGTATGCCGCTCAACGTGGACATGGAGGTGGACGCCGCCCAGGTTCCTGACGTTCGGTCAGAGGACTCACCCCCCGGGGCTGGTCAACTGTCACCGGTCCTGACCCTGGGGCCCGCGGCTGGCCAACCGGCTCCCTACGACCCTGCAATGGAGCAGCAGAAGCCGGTGGAGGCTTTCAGCTCATCAGATGACGACGCCCTAGTGGCGCTCCTGGACGACTTTCAACCCGAAGTTCACTCCTCCCCGGACCTATCCACATCGGCCCACGGTATGCCGCTCAACGTGGACATGGAGGTGGACGCCGCCAAGGTTCCTGACGCTCGGTCAGAGGACTCACCCCCCGGGGCTGGTCAACTGTCACCGGTCCTGACACTGGGGCTCGCGGCTGGCCCATCGGCTCCCTACGACCCTGCAATGGAGCAGCAGACGCCGGTGGAGGCTTTCAGCTCATCAGATGACGACGCCCTAGTGGCGTTCCTGGACGTCCTTCAACCCGAGGTCCACTCCTCCCCTGGCCCATCCACATCGGCCCCGGCAAGGTCACCACCAGGGCCCCCATCTCCCCAGCAGCAGGCGGCCAGGCCCGGACATGTGCTCCGGACGGAGCTATTCGTGCACCATCCACACGATGGGGACAAGATTCTGAACTGGACCCTGGAGCCACGCCGCCCGTTTATGCTGATGGGGGGCTCCAATATGGGCAGGCTGCCAGACATCAAGGACGTCCGGGTGCAGGTGGACTGCTTCCCAGGAGCAAAACTCTACCATGCGGCACACATCCTCCGCCACAGGACGGCGCCCTCACTGTTTGTCACCACGGCGGTCCTGGCATTCGGCCTAAATGATCGTGACTCCTCTAACCAGAGTGGACTGAGGAGATCCGTCGGGTCCCTGTACAGTGCAGCGAGGCTGGCTTTCCCCAATGCGGCAGTCTACATCCCGCTGCTCAACATCAGCCCAGCCCTCCCGGCCCGGATCCAGGCCAATGTGCAGCTTCTGAATGACCTCATCAGGGAGAGGTCCTCCTTCATCCCCTGCCTGGCGGACGACGTGTTCAACACCGTGGCGGACAACATCCACTGGGACCCGGCGACTGCACGGGCCATGTGGAAGCATTGGCGGGCTTTCCTCGACTAGCGGCGACTCCATCGCCCCCGCCCGCCACATCCACTCAGCCCAGTAGCCCGGCCACTCTTGACGCCTGCTCACTTCAAAGTCACCCTTGCACTTTCACCCAGGGCCCACTGCACGGCCACTCATGACAACAGAGGACACATAAGAGAAACAAGAGGAAAAACCCTAACCTCAAGCAACTGCTGGTCAGGGCCAAACTCCGCCCACCAATGCGGCCACGGCACGGAATCCAGCACTTCACTACAGTCAGAAACCCAACGACAGGGCAGGGCTTCCCCATCCCACACACAAATACGTCATCCGAAAGAGCTCTGGGACGGCTTCACACTTGGCAGGCCACTATCAACGGCATGGGGAGGAGAACATGCTCGTTAGGCCGCTGGAGCACGACCCCACATGGACTCAAACGGATCGCAGGAAGAGGGAAGCCTATTGGATCCGGACCTTGGACACGCGCTACCCGCGGGGTCTCAATGACAGGCGACCATGCCTGCGGAGGACGTGATTCTCAGGAAACAGCACTCACACCATAGGAGGGCTCAAGCCAACTTTGCACTTCCCACTCATGTCCAAATGCACTGCCACTTATGGCCAATCACACCCAGGTAGGTATGTGGGAAAACAAAACAGGGTCCACATGCACTGCCATCCAAGGCAAATTCCCCCTCAGGTAAGTATGTGGCCCTCAGATCTGTCCCCTGCTGTCTGTCACTCCTTGCCTGTTTTTCCCCCCCTCCTCCTGCTCTGCTCCCTCTCCCCCCTCCCTCTCTGTCACTACTAAGTACTCTGGCCACACTGCCATCTGCTGGACCTTTTCCGGCGGTGCACTTCACTTGGCATTCTCATGTGGCCTGCTGCACTTTCTTCTCATGTACATATATTTTACTCCTCCTTTTTCTTGGCCTTATTCACTGCGCCCATTTTTGTTTAAGTTTACAGGGCGCTGGGGACGGAGGTGCTGGGGCACTTGTAACTCATCTGCTCCTGCTCATCTCCAGGTTTTTGTACATATCTTTTTTTGTATATAGAGGTTTTTTGGTATATATGGGCTTTGCCTTGGTACCTTTGTGAGGTGGCTCCTCATTTTACACATAAAAGTACCGGTAGTGTGTATGGTTACTTTAGCATTTAAGCCACTTTGCCTTTCATATTTTCTCTAGCTTCTTTATTTTCATTTGACATAGCTTAGTACAGTGTCAGCCATTGTTTTCGTCCCACTTGGCCTGTACACCCTGACAAAAAGGGGGGGGTATTGCCAGTGCTACCTCACTGAGCTTGGCCCTCTCAGCTGCATCCTTCCCTTGGGACACTTAATGTTAGCCGGGTTGGTGTGCACGGAAATGGTTTGGAAATGAAGCTCAACTGATCCTTACCATTTCCTTTTTTACTTATTTTTTAGGGTTCCCTTGTCAGTATATTTGTTTGGCCTCATTACATTTCCCACCTTCACTTTCCTTTTTCATGACTGCTCTCCCTCCTCCTCCCTTGCTGGTTTGTTCCTCCTGGTTTTTAATCCTCCCTCTTTCTTAACACTCGCCCCTTTTCCTGGTTGCTATCCACTCTCCCTTTCTTAATGCTTTTTCTCCCTTTCCTGTTTCTTCCTCCCCTTCTCTATTCACTCTCTCCTCCTCCATATTTTCCTCCCTTTCCTGTTTATTCCTCCCCTTCTCTATTCACTCTCTCCTTCTTCATATTTTTCTCCCTTTCTTGTTTATTTCCCCCTCTTTCCTGTTGACTCTCTCCTTCTTCATATTTTTCTCCCTTTCTTGTTTATTTCCCCCTCTTTCCTGTTGACTCTCTCCTTCTTCATATTTTTCTCCCTTTCTTGTTTTCTTCTCCCCCTCCCTTTTCGCTTTGCTATGCCCCACCTGCGTCTTGCCCTAACCCTAACCTCCCCCCTTCTTCTTACCTAAACTTAACCGGAGACAAATAACCCTAAACAAATAATTTCCCTCGTCTTCTGACCTAACCTTAACCTTAGACAAATAACCCTAAAACAAATAACTTTGGTTTAGACTTAGATTTTGACCGATGCTGTCCCCGGCCGCCAGGGGGCAGTGTCACAGTTTTTTTAGGCTCTTCATCTGGGGGGTCATTCACCAACCCGCCCCCTTACATCAGGGGTCAGCTGGTGAAATAAAATAAAATAAATAAAATAAGTACTTTCCTGTGTTTCAGAGTCCTTTTTACTCATTCTGGTTTATTAGTTGTGGTTTACACTTTATTTGCAAGTACGACACGGCCGCCTTTATTTCGTTTTTACCTCTACCCGGGGTCAACCTATCACAGCAGCCCGTTTCAGGGACAAAATGGCGGCGGCGGGGGATCGTTCCTCAACCGCGGCCGCCGGCGGGACCTCATCAAAATGGCGGCCGGCGCCGGTATCCTCGCGGGCCATCTCGGTCTTAAAAGTTCACTTTGGGGTTTCTGATTGCTGCGAATCCGCCAGGAATAGCTTGCTAGTCTTACAGGCTTTCCACCCACGGGCGGCTTCCCCGCTTTTCACGGCGGTTTTCTCATAAATAGGGAGGATAGCTCCTCTTCCGGGTCCAACAGGGACAGCCTATGCAGCAGACCTCACCAAGATGGCGGCCGGCTTCCGCCTCACTAGCACCCCTTTTCATTTAATTCCGCCGGTTTGCCCGCTCTAATGTCCACATCCCGGCCTTAATCCTTTGACTAATAAAGTTTACTTGATACCTGGGCCTCTGGTTTACATAGTTTGGACTTTGATTCCGCCTAAATTAATAATTACATCCGCGGCCGGCCAGCGGAAGGGGGCGTGGCCGGCGCAATGCCTCCTGGGGTATCTGCACCCTGACTCAAAGGGTCGGGCTCCACAGCCAGTACAGGCACCTGGAGCCCCATGTAGCATAGGATTGAAAGGACGCCGATTTTCTTCACGTTTATTTTGGTGAGTAGGTCTTTATCTTTTGCCATGCCCAGGGGTTGAGCGGTGTATTGGAACACTGGGTGTTGGTTTCCTCCTCTTCCTGGGGCCTCATGGAGGGGCAGGGAGGCAGAGCGAGTCTCTGCTGGCCCTGTCCTTTCAGTTCCCTGGGGGTGGCCGGGCTGGTCCTGGTCATTCCTGGGGAGGGGCTTCTGGGCTTGGGGTTGGGACCGGCACACTTTGTATCAGTGTTCTCGGCACGGCTCCGGCTAATACTTTCAGGGACCTTCATAGCATGTAAACTGCTGGCTGGTGATGTGGCTTGGGAAAAATAATGCTGTAGAGGTTTTATAGAATGACAAAGTTACTGTTTATTGCTCTGGCTGGGTTTCCATCACTTTCAGGCTCTAAAAACTTGTACACGTTTGAAAACTAAACTTTCACCTGACTTGGTTGGAGGTCAAATTACTTGCTGGGTCCTTTGATGCGGCTGCAATACACACGGTTCCCCTGTCTTCTAAAATAGTCTGGTTGCTGTCTACAATATGGTCTCTCTCAGAAAGCTTTCAAAACTCAAGTGCTGCAGTGTAGGGCAGTGTAGCTAGCGGGGATACACCTCGGAGAAAGGCGCAGCTCCGAGGGGGCCAACCCCTGAGCAGGGTGTCTTGTGATAAGCGGTCGAAACACCCCGAGACCTCAGGGCACACAACTGATGAATGTATCCCCGGCGGACTAGCGCTGGGCAGAGTCCTCCCTTTGGGGTTTCGTGGGCCGCCGGGCTCCCGTCTCCCTGCCGGTCTCGCGGCGGGCTGGTCAAGCGCAGTGATGTGGTGCGGCCGGCCGGCCGGCGCTCTGTCCAGACGCAGATCTGAGGCAGGCGGCGGCGGCGGCTGCACTTACAGCTGGGCGGGGCCTCCTTGCCGGGGCTCGGGCGGCGGCGGTGGGGTTCCTGGTAGTGTTTTCGGCGGCGTCCCTGGTCCTCTTGCTGTCCTCGCTCGCTTCCTGGCGCCCCCCCACATTCCCTTCCAGGGCCGGCCACGTGCGGCGCTCACTCTCTCTCAGGGTGGGGGTCTGTGGTGTCTCGGCTTTTGGCTGGGATTCAGGTCGAAAGGGGGCGACGGGTTGCTGTCTGAGGCGGCGGGGGGGTCCACACGGGGGGGTCGCCGGGCGCTGCTCGGGCTCCTCCGCTCCGCGAATAGTCTCTTTACACTCTGCTTGGTCTAGAACCCGCCTAGTACAAGGTCCGCTCCTAATCTAGTGGTCACTCACAAAACGGCTGACAGATGCTCACTCTAAACCCCGCTGCTCTCTTTCTCTGTGTGTGTGTGTGTTGGTGTTTTGGCTGCTGTGTGCTTGTGGGTTTTTTTTCCCCCCCTCCCTTTCCTGCTCTCCTCCTCCTCCCGTTCTTCCTGTGGCCTCCACCGGGCCTTTGACAGCCCCCGCCGGTATCTGACCCTTAGCCTAACCTCTCGGGGGGCGCATGCCTACGGGCTCGCCCTCGAGCTGGCTGGACACTGGAAGGAAGGAAAGACACTGGGACGGACGCCTACTCTGGCCGCGCTGGAGGATGCGGGCACCATCTCCTCCTCCTCCTCCTCCTCACCACCCTCCCTCCCCCCTCCCTCTCTCTCTGCTGTCTCTACTCTCTACCTGTCACATCTCATGGGTCATGGCAGCGTGTGGGCGCTGACAAGGGGACAAACATGCGTCGGCCCGTGCCTTGCCCCTTGCTCCCGCTACATCCCAGGCTGGCGTTGGCCAGATGGGGGGGGCTCGGGAGTACTTTTCTACTTTTACCTAACCGTATGCCTGTGCCTCGGAGCTGCTCCTGTTCTTCACCCCATCATTCAAAGGCTCCATGCCCGTTTCTCTCTATCTAGCTCCTCGGTCACTGCCGCCCACTGAAATCCAGTGAGGTGAAAAACAGGTGTGGCCTCTGCCGTTGAGTGACAGGCCCTGTAAGCAGGCTGTTACCTGCATGGTGGGGTTGGGGTCATAGGTTTTTTTCCCCCTTCCCTCCATCGGTCAGAGTGTCCAGGTCCAGGTGTACTCCACCTGCGGTCCTGTAAAACAAACCTGTTGTGTATAAACTCCATGTCCGTTTGTCTGCTTAACTCCTCCTGGCCTTGCCGGTGTTGGGGGGTGTGGGCGGTCCCTGTAAAAGGGCCCCACGACCTCCTCGGCCCTGGTTTCAAGGGGTTCGTTGACTTTTGGCTTGACCGTTGTTTTCTCTCTCCTCCTGTCTTCCCCCCCTCTCTCCCCTCCCGCAGTTCACTCAACAACCTTCACAATGCCTGTGGCTCAGGAAGAGTTCAAGGAGCTACTCCAGGCCTTGGAAACCTACATGCTCGCCCACCACAAGGGCTCCCTGCTCCCTTCCGGGCCGGAGGATCCGCTGCCTCAATTTCTGGCGGAGGCGGAAGATTACCTCATTCGCCTGATCAGCCCATACCGGCCGTCGGAGGAAACCTCCCTCTGTGCGCATCACAACGCAAAAGCGTGGACGGCGGCGACCTTGGACATGCTGAGGGAACACTACCTTCGGCTTCAGGATGACGCCATCAGGGCCATTTCCACCCTCTTCGTCCCCGACTGGCAGCGGGCGCTGGTGGTGGCGACGCGACGGGTTACACGACGTATGACCGGGCTCAGTGAGGCGGCTGTTGACTCCGCGAGGGACAGGCTCGCAGGGATCATGTCCGGTCTTTCCTCCTCCCCTGACCCTCCACCCGTGGCTGGGCCATCGACGCCTGACCGGTCCCTCCCCTTGGACTCCTCGTCGGGACGGGCCGTGCCGCCCGGGATGTCGTCTCCCTCCTCTTCGTCATCCTCCTTGTCGTCATATACTCCGTCTCCAGCCGGGAGTCCTCCTGTCTCCCCCTCCTCCTCGACGAAAACCCCTGCAGCCCTAGACAGGGCCGGTCCGCCGACAACTGTCGACGCTCCAACAAGACCTGCATTGGCTCCCCCACCCCTGGAGGGGTCTCCTCCTCCACCACTCCACTCTTCCCCCGTGGGCTCCCCGTTGACGCTCAACAGGGGCATGGAGGTGGACGCCACCCAGGTTCCTGACGCTCGGTCAGAGGATTTACCCCCCGGGGCTGGTCAACTGTCACCGGTCCTGGCACTGGAGCCCGCGGCTGGCCAACCGGCTCCCTACGACCCTGCAATGGAGCAGCAGACGCCGGTGGAGGCTTTCAGCTCATCAGATGACGACGCCCTAGTGGCGCTCCTGGACGACTTTCAACCCGAAGTTCACTCCTCCCCGGACCCATCCACATCGGCCCACGGTATGCCGCTCAACGTGGACATGGAGGTGGACGCCGCCCAGGTTCCTGACGTTCGGTCAGAGGACTCACCCCCCGGGGCTGGTCAACTGTCACCGGTCCTGACCCTGGGGCCCGCGGCTGGCCAACCGGCTCCCTACGACCCTGCAATGGAGCAGCAGAAGCCGGTGGAGGCTTTCAGCTCATCAGATGACGACGCCCTAGTGGCGCTCCTGGACGACTTTCAACCCGAAGTTCACTCCTCCCCGGACCTATCCACATCGGCCCACGGTATGCCGCTCAACGTGGACATGGAGGTGGACGCCGCCAAGGTTCCTGACGCTCGGTCAGAGGACTCACCCCCCGGGGCTGGTCAACTGTCACCGGTCCTGACACTGGGGCTCGCGGCTGGCCCATCGGCTCCCTACGACCCTGCAATGGAGCAGCAGACGCCGGTGGAGGCTTTCAGCTCATCAGATGACGACGCCCTAGTGGCGTTCCTGGACGTCCTTCAACCCGAGGTCCACTCCTCCCCTGGCCCATCCACATCGGCCCCGGCAAGGTCACCACCAGGGCCCCCATCTCCCCAGCAGCAGGCGGCCAGGCCCGGACATGTGCTCCGGACGGAGCTATTCGTGCACCATCCACACGATGGGGACAAGATTCTGAACTGGACCCTGGAGCCACGCCGCCCGTTTATGCTGATGGGGGGCTCCAATATGGGCAGGCTGCCAGACATCAAGGACGTCCGGGTGCAGGTGGACTGCTTCCCAGGAGCAAAACTCTACCATGCGGCACACATCCTCCGCCACAGGACGGCGCCCTCCCTGTTTGTCACCACGGCGGTCCTGGCATTCGGCCTAAATGATCGTGACTCCTCTAACCAGAGTGGACTGAGGAGATCCGTCGGGTCCCTGTACAGTGCAGCGAGGCTGGCTTTCCCCAATGCGGCAGTCTACATCCCGCTGCTCAACATCAGCCCAGCCCTCCCGGCCCGGATCCAGGCCAATGTGCAGCTTCTGAATGACCTCATCAGGGAGAGGTCCTCCTTCATCCCCTGCCTGGCGGACGACGAATTCAACACCGTGGCGGACAACATCCACTGGGACCCGGCGACTGCACGGGCCATGTGGAAGCATTGGCGGGCTTTCCTCGACTAGCGGCGACTCCATCGCCCCCGCCCGCCACATCCACTCAGCCCAGTAGCCCGGCCACTCTTGACGCCTGCTCACTTCAAAGTCACCCTTGCACTTTCACCCAGGGCCCACTGCACGGCCACTCATGACAACAGAGGACACATAAGAGAAACAAGAGGAAAAACCCTAACCTCAAGCAACTGCTGGTCAGGGCCAAACTCCGCCCACCAATGCGGCCACGGAATGGAATCCAGCACTTCACTACAGTCAGAAACCCAACGACAGGGCAGGGCTTCCCCATCCCACACACAAATACGTCATCCGAAAGAGCTCTGGGACGGCTTCACACTTGGCAGGCCACTATCAACGGCATGGGGAGGAGAACATGCTCGTTAGGCCGCTGGAGCACGACCCCACATGGACTCAAACGGATCGCAGGAAGAGGGAAGCCTATTGGATCCGGACCTTGGACACGCGCTACCCGCGGGGTCTCAATGACAGGCGACCATGCCTGCGGAGGACGTGATTCTCAGGAAACAGCACTCACACCATAGGAGGGCTCAAGCCAACTTTGCACTTCCCACTCATGTCCAAATGCACTGCCACTTATGGCCAATCACACCCAGGTAGGTATGTGGGAAAACAAAACAGGGTCCACATGCACTGCCATCCAAGGCAAATTCCCCCTCAGGTAAGTATGTGGCCCTCAGATCTGTCCCCTGCTGTCTGTCACTCCTTGCCTGTTTTTCCCCCCCTCCTCCTGCTCTGCTCCCTCTCCCCCCTCCCTCTCTGTCACTACTAAGTACTCTGGCCACACTGCCATCTGCTGGACCTTTTCCGGCGGTGCACTTCACTTGGCATTCTCATGTGGCCTGCTGCACTTTCTTCTCATGTACATATATTTTACTCCTCCTTTTTCTTGGCCTTATTCACTGCGCCCATTTTTGTTTAAGTTTACAGGGCGCTGGGGACGGAGGTGCTGGGGCACTTGTAACTCATCTGCTCCTGCTCATCTCCAGGTTTTTGTACATATCTTTTTTTGTATATAGAGGTTTTTTGGTATATATGGGCTTTGCCTTGGTACCTTTGTGAGGTGGCTCCTCATTTTACACATAAAAGTACCGGTAGTGTGTATGGTTACTTTAGCATTTAAGCCACTTTGCCTTTCATATTTTCTCTAGCTTCTTTATTTTCATTTGACATAGCTTAGTACAGTGTCAGCCATTGTTTTCGTCCCACTTGGCCTGTACACCCTGACAAAAGGGGAGGGGTATTGCCAGTGCTACCTCACTGAGCTTGGCCCTCTCAGCTGCATCCTTCCCTTGGGACACTTAATGTTAGCCGGGTTGGTGTGCACGGAAATGGTTTGGAAATGAAGCTCAACTGATCCTTACCATTTCCGTTTTTACTTATTTTTTAGGGTTCCCTTGTCAGTATATTTGTTTGGCCTCATTACATTTCCCACCTTCACTTTCCTTTCTCATGACGGCTCTCCCTCCTCCTCCCTTGCTGGTTTGTTCCTCCTGGTTTTTAATCCTCCCTCTTTCTTAACACTCTCCCCTTTTCCTGTTTGCTATCCACTCTCCCTTTCTTAATGCTTTTCCTCCCTTTCCTGTTTATTCCTCCCCTTCTCTATTCACTCTCTCCTCCTCCATATTTGTCTCCCTTTCTTGTTTATTTCCCCCTCTTTCCTGTTGACTCTCTCCTTCTTCATATTTTTCTCCCTTTCTTGTTTTCTTCTCCCCCTCCCTTTTCGCTTTGCTATGCCCCACCTGCGTCTTGCCCTAACCCTAACCTCCCCCCTTCTTCTTACCTAAACTTAACCGGAGACAAATAACCCTAAACAAATAATTTCCCTCTTCTTCTGACCTAACCTTAACCTTAGACAAATAACCCTAAAACAAATAACTTTGGTTTAGACTTAGACTTTGACCGATGCTGTCCCCGGCCGCCAGGGGGCAGTGTCACAGTTTTTTTAGGCTCTTCATCTGGGGGGTCATTCACCAACCCGCCCCCTTACATCAGGGGTCAGCTGGTTAAATAAAATAAAATCAATAAAATAAGTACTTTCCTGTGTTCCAGAGTCCTTTTTACTCATTCTGGTTTATTAGTTGTGGTTTACACTTTATTTGCAAGTACGACACGGCCGCCTTTATTTCGTTTTTACCTCTACCCGGGGTCAACCTATCACAGCAGCCCGTTTCAGGGACAAAATGGCGGCGGCGGGGGATCGTTCCTCAACCGCGGCCGCCGGCGGGACCTCATCAAAATGGCGGCCGGCGCCGGTATCCTCGCGGGCCATCTCGGTCTTAAAAGTTCACTTTGGGGTTTCTGATTGCTGCGAATCCGCCAGGAATAGCTTGCTAGTCTTACAGGCTTTCCACCCACGGGCGGCTTCCCCGCTTTTCACGGCGGTTTTCTCATAAATAGGGAGGATAGCTCCTCTTCCGGGTCCAACAGGGACAGCCTCTGCAGCAGACCTCACCAAGATGGCGGCCGGCTTCCGCCTCACTAGCACCCCTTTTCATTTAATTCCGCCGGTTTGCCCGCTCTAATGTCCACATCCCGGCCTTAATCCTTTGACTAATAAAGTTTACTTGATACCTGGGCCTCTGGTTTACATAGTTTGGACTTTGATTCCGCCTAAATTAATAATTACATCCGCGGCCGGCCAGCGGAAGGGGGCGTGGCCAGCGCAATGCCTCCTGGGGTATCTGCACCCTGACTCAAAGGGTCGGGCTCCACAGCCAGTACAGGCACCTGGAGCCCCATGTAGTATAGGATTGAAAGGACGCCGATTTTCTTCACGTTTATTTTGGTGAGTAGGTCTTTATCTTTTGCCATGCCCAGGGGTTGAGCGGTGTATTGGAACACTGGGTGTTGGTTTCCTCCTCTTCCTGGGGCCTCATGGAGGGGCAGGGAGGCAGAGCGAGTCTCTGCTGGCCCTGTCCTTTCAGTTCCCTGGGGGTGGCCGGGCTGGTCCTGGTCATTCCTGGGGAGGGGCTTCTGGGCTTGGGGTTGGGACCGGCACACTTTGTATCAGTGTTCTCGGCACGGCTCCGGCTAATACTTTCAGGGACCTTCATAGCATGTAAACTGCTGGCTGGTGATGTGGCTTGGGAAAAATAATGCTGTAGAGGTTTTATAGAATGACAAAGTTACTGTTTATTGCTCTAGCTGGGTTTCCATCACTTTCAGGCTCTAAAAACTTGTACACGTTTGAAAACTAAACTTTCACCTGACTTGGTTGGATGTCAAATCACTTGCTGGGTCCTTTGATGCGGCTGTAATACACACGGTTCCCCTGTCTTCTAAAATAGTCTGGTTGCTGTCTACAATATGGTCTCTCTCAGAAAGCTTTCAAAACTCAAGTGCTGCAGTGTAGGGCAGTGTAGCTAGCGGGGATACACCTCGGAGAAAGGCGCAGCTCCGAGGGGGCCAACCCCTGAGCAGGGTGTCTTGTGATAAGCGGTCGAAACACCCCGAGACCTCAGGGCACACAACTGATGAATGTATCCCCGGTGGACTAGCGCTGGGCAGAGTCCTCCCTTTGGGGTTTCGTGGGCCGCCGGGCTCCCGTCTCCCTGCCGGTCTCGCGGCGGGCTGGTCAAGCGCAGTGATGTGGTGCGGCCGGCCGGCCGGCGCTCTGTCCAGACGCAGATCTGAGGCAGGCGGCGGCGGCGGCTGCACTTACAGCTGGGCGGGGCCTCCTTGCCGGGGCTCGGGCGGCGGCGGTGGGGTTCCTGGTAGTGTTTTCGGCGGCGTCCCTGGTCCTCTTGCTGTCCTCGCTCGCTTCCTGGCGCCCCCCCACATTCCCTTCCAGGGCCGGCCACGTGCGGCGCTCACTCTCTCTCAGGGTGGGGGTCTGTGGTGTCTCGGCTTTTGGCTGGGATTCAGGTCGAAAGGGGGCGACGGGTTGCTGTCTGAGGCGGCGGGGGGGTCCACACGGGGGGGTCGCCGGGCGCTGCTCGGGCTCCTCCGCTCCGCGAATAGTCTCTTTACACTCTGCTTGGTCTAGAACCCGCCTAGTACAAGGTCCGCTCCTAATCTAGTGGTCACTCACAAAACGGCTGACAGATGCTCACTCTAAACCCCGCTGCTCTCTTTCTCTGTGTGTGTGTGTGTTGGTGTTTTGGCTGCTGTGTGCTTGTGGGTTTTTTTTCCCCCCCTCCCTTTCCTGCTCTCCTCCTCCTCCCGTTCTTCCTGTGGCCTCCACCGGGCCTTTGACAGCCCCCGCCGGTATCTGACCCTTAGCCTAACCTCTCGGGGGGCGCATGCCTACGGGCTCGCCCTCGAGCTGGCTGGACACTGGAAGGAAGGAAAGACACTGGGACGGACGCCTACTCTGGCCGCGCTGGAGGATGCGGGCACCATCTCCTCCTCCTCCTCCTCCTCACCACCCTCCCTCCCCCCTCCCTCTCTCTCTGCTGTCTCTACTCTCTACCTGTCACATCTCATGGGTCATGGCAGCGTGTGGGCGCTGACAAGGGGACAAACATGCGTCGGCCCGTGCCTTGCCCCTTGCTCCCGCTACATCCCAGGCTGGCGTTGGCCAGATGGGGGGGGCTCGGGAGTACTTTTCTACTTTTACCTAACCCTAACCCTAACCCTAACCCTAACCCTAACCCTAACCCTAACCCCTAACCCTAACCCTAACCCTAACCCTAACCCTAACCCTAACCCTAACCCTAACCCTAACCCTAACCCTAACCCTAACCCTAACCCTACTTCCGGACCGGAGGTGGGTGGGGCCTAATGACGCACACCAATCGAAAGCCCATGCCGTGGTTGAGGGGGGTAGAGCTTGGTTTCATGTCTCTACGACCTTCCTATCAACAGTTATAACCTCGTGGTTCAACGAACCACGATCGCGAAAACCCCCTAACCTAACCTAACCCTATGGGACACTTTTGATAGGAACGTCCTAGACACAAAATGAGGACATCTACCCCCACTATATCGACTACCAGGAACAATTTAAGACCAATCCCGAGTCTCTACGACCTTCCCTTCAAAAGTTATTAAAAAGTGTCTAATCCTCAAGTGTCTAATCGTGGCTAAGACCCCTGTTCCTATATCCCAACCCTATGCATTCCTATGGGGGGATTTTAATTTGGCCATAACTTTTGATAGGAAGGTGCTAGAGACTCCATTCCGGCATTTCTGAATTCAGCGTCCCCGATAATGGGGGGGTAGGTCTTGGTCCCATCTCTCTACGACCTTCCCTCGAGGATGATCAATGATCATCGTGGTTATTACCCCTATACCTATTCTATGGCTGGACATGTCAGTTTTACTAACCTTAACCAATCCCTGACACATGCTGGACACTGGGATATTGCCTAAACTTAACCGACCTGACCCAAACTTGCGTCGGACTTGATAGGGATGGATAGTACAGGTCCACAGCTTTCAGGTAAACTTGGTTTCATGTCTCTAGCCCACTCCTAGCCAGAGATATCAACTTGAAACCACCCGCTCTTATATGCCCTTTAATCTAAACACGCAAATATGCGCTTTTGGCCATAACTCACCAACGGTTAAGGTTAGGGAAATGGTTGATATGTCTATGGATTCCTCTCAGCAAGACCTTCAAGTAGACACCAAACATGTGGCCCTAGGACCCTCAGGGGCCAAGATATGGCCACTTCCGGGCCGACTTTTCCAGGCTCAGGAAATTGCCTGATTCGTGCTCCTAAGTGGTTTCCTCACTTTCACTAACATATGTAACACTTAGAACAATTTTCACTCATGTATTCCTATGGGGATTTTTGGAACGCCCACAACTTACCAACGGTAACGCCCACAAACTTCTAATTGGTGTCTACCCCCACTATATCGACCACCAGGAACACGATGACACCACCCATGTGTCTCTACGACCTTTTCTTCCTGAGATAATCATGCTACTTCCGGACCGGAGGTGGGTGGGGCCTAATGACGCACACCAATCGAAAGCCCATGCCGTGGTTGAGGGGGGTAGAGCTTGGTTTCATGTCTCTACGACCTTCCTATCAACAGTTATAACCTCGTGGTTCAACGAACCACGATCGCGAAAACCCCCTAACCTAACCTAACCCTATGGGACACTTTTGATAGGAACGTCCTAGACACAAAATGAGGACATCTACCCCCACTATATCGACTACCAGGAACAATTTAAGACCAATCCCGAGTCTCTACGACCTTCCCTTCAAAAGTTATTAAAAAGTGTCTAATCCTCAAGTGTCTAATCGTGGCTAAGACCCCTGTTCCTATATCCCAACCCTATGCATTCCTATGGGGGGATTTTAATTTGGCCATAACTTTTGATAGGAAGGTGCTAGAGACTCCATTCCGGCATTTCTGAATTCAGCGTCCCCGATAATGGGGGGGTAGGTCTTGGTCCCATCTCTCTACGACCTTCCCTCGAGGATGATCAATGATCATCGTGGTTATTACCCCTATACCTATTCTATGGCTGGACATGTCAGTTTTACTAACCTTAACCAATCCCTGACACATGCTGGACACTGGGATATTGCCTAAACTTAACCGACCTGACCCAAACTTGCGTCGGACTTGATAGGGATGGATAGTACAGGTCCACAGCTTTCAGGTAAACTTGGTTTCATGTCTCTAGCCCACTCCTAGCCAGAGATATCAACTTGAAACCACCCGCTCTTATATGCCCTTTAATCTAAACACGCAAATATGCGCTTTTGGCCATAACTCACCAACGGTTAAGGTTAGGGAAATGGTTGATATGTCTATGGATTCCTCTCAGCAAGACCTTCAAGTAGACACCAAACATGTGGCCCTAGGACCCTCAGGGGCCAAGATATGGCCACTTCCGGGCCGACTTTTCCAGGCTCAGGAAATTGCCTGATTCGTGCTCCTAAGTGGTTTCCTCACTTTCACTAACATATGTAACACTTAGAACAATTTTCACTCATGTATTCCTATGGGGATTTTTGGAACGCCCACAACTTACCAACGGTAACGCCCACAAACTTCTAATTGGTGTCTACCCCCACTATATCGACCACCAGGAACACGATGACACCACCCATGTGTCTCTACGACCTTTTCTTCCTGAGATAATCATGCTACTTCCGGACCGGAGGTGGGTGGGGCCTAATGACGCACACCAATCGAAAGCCCATGCCGTGGTTGAGGGGGGTAGAGCTTGGTTTCATGTCTCTACGACCTTCCTATCAACAGTTATAACCTCGTGGTTCAACGAACCACGATCGCGAAAACCCCCTAACCTAACCTAACCCTATGGGACACTTTTGATAGGAACGTCCTAGACACAAAATGAGGACATCTACCCCCACTATATCGACTACCAGGAACAATTTAAGACCAATCCCGAGTCTCTACGACCTTCCCTTCAAAAGTTATTAAAAAGTGTCTAATCCTCAAGTGTCTAATCGTGGCTAAGACCCCTGTTCCTATATCCCAACCCTATGCATTCCTATGGGGGGATTTTAATTTGGCCATAACTTTTGATAGGAAGGTGCTAGAGACTCCATTCCGGCATTTCTGAATTCAGCGTCCCCGATAATGGGGGGGTAGGTCTTGGTCCCATCTCTCTACGACCTTCCCTCGAGGATGATCAATGATCATCGTGGTTATTACCCCTATACCTAACCCTAACCCTAACCCCTAACCCTAACCCCTAACCCTAACCCTAACCCTAACCCTAACCCTAACCCTAACCCCCCTAACCCTAACCCTTTTTCCCTCTTTTCTATTCTATGCCTGTACATGTCAGTTTTACTAACCTTAACCAATCCCTGACACATGCTGGACACTGGGATATTGCCTAAACTTAACCGACAGGTCCACAGCTTTCAGGTAAACTTGGTTTCATGTCTCTAGCCCACTCCTAGCCAGAGATATCAACTTGAAACCACCCGCTCTTATATGCCCTTTCATCTAAACACGCAAATATGCGCTTTTGGCCATAACTCACCAACGGTTAAGGTTAGGGAAATGGTTGATATGTCTATGGATTCCTCTCAGCAAGACCTTCAAGGAGACACCCAACATGTGGCCCGCGGACCTTCCTGGGCCGAGATATGGACACTTCCGGTCCGACTTTTACAAAGAAAGGAAATTGCCTGATTCGTGCTCCCAAGTGGTTTCCTGGGGAAGTCCATCCCATACATAGTACCCTGTGGCACTTAGGCGATTTTTCACTATGTCGCAAAACACACTTCTCGCGATATCTGGCCAACGCAATGTCCCACTGACCTCACACCCCAGTCCAGGCACTTGTCTACTCGAGACCTCTCTGGAGATACCCAACATGACCCATTTCGGTGACCATCAAAATCACTTCCGGTGCTGGACCAATCATGTTCAGAATTGCCTGAAACGTATAGTGGTCAACTTTCCTGGGGACCGCCCACCCATACATAGTACCCTGTGGCACTTAGGCGATTTTTCACTATGTCGCAAAACACACTTCTCGCGATATCTCACCAACGCAATGTCCCACTGACCTCACACCCCAGTCCAGGCACTCGTCTACTCGAGACCTCTCTGTACATACCCAACATGACCCATTTCGGTGACCATCAAAATCACTTCCGGTGCTCGACCAATCATGTTCAGAATTGCCTGAAACATATAGTGGTCAGGTTTCCTAAGGACCGCCCCCCCATACAAATGACCATGTGGCACTTAGGCGATTTTTCACACTTCTCCATTCATTCCTATGGGGGATTTTGATTGGCCCATAACTTTTGATAGGAATGTCGCACAGACTTGGTTCCGGTCTCTATCGATCGGGCGTGGTCGATAATGGGGGGGTAGGCGGAGTCTCAACTAATGAGCACTTAAGGGGAAAAATGAGACCCCCAAAAACTCTGGAAATACCCCTTTTTTGGCCATAACTTCCGGTGGGAGTGGCCTAGAGACTCGGGACCGGTCTCAATCGAAATCTTTTGGCCGATAATGGGGGGGTAGCCGGAATCTCTAGTCTCTCAGATGCTCACAGGAAAATGAGACGCGATTTCAAAAGTGGCACTTATCCCTTAACCCTAACCCTAACCCTAACCCTAACCCCCCTAACATATGTAACACTTAGAACAATTTTCACTCATGTATTCCTATGGGGATTTTTGGAACGCCCACAACTTACCAACGGTAACGCCCACAAACTTCTAATTGGTGTCTACCCCCACTATATCGACCACCAGGAACACGATGACACCACCCATGTGTCTCTACGACCTTTTGTTCCTGACATAATCATGCTACTTCCGGACCGGAAGTGGGTGGGGCCTAATGACGCACACCAATCGAAAGCCCATGCCGTGGTTGAGGGGGGTAGAGCTTGGTTTCATGTCTCTACGACCTTCCTATCAACAGTTATAACCTCGTGGTTCAACGAACCACGATCGCGAAAACCCCCTAACCTAACCCTAACCCTAACCCTAACCCTAACCCTACTTGCGTACAAAGCCTTTGGTTTTCTCTGGCCCAGACACACATGAAGATGGTTACAGGAAGCCTATATGGTCCAGCACAGGGATAGACTTCTCTTCTCCTTTCATCCTCTTCATTTAACCATTTTTTTCCTTTTCTTTTATTTATTTCATTCAAGTTATCATTATGATCCTGTATAGTGGTCTATATATAATGACTTCTGATGACCATATATGTATGTGTTTGCCTATACAGAGATTCCTTGTTTCAGCATGGTTACAGTTCACATGATTATTTGGGACTCTGATCTGTGTTCAGTACTTGATTACATACAGATCAGTCACATGATTGGATAAATACTCTGATTTATGTTCAACACTTGATTACATATAAATCAGTCACATGATTAGAATAAAACTCTGATCTATGATCAATAGTTGATTACATATAGATCAGTCACATGATTAGAAAATAAACAAATAAATAATAAATATAAAAAATATATTCTATATTTCATGATTGATTACAAATTAAGTATGGACATGATTAGTAACAAGTGGACATTTACAAGCATCTTCCAATTACAGGACTGGATTTCTCCTCCTTTTTTCTTTTTCATTTTTTGATGTGTGCTGTGTAAATACATGCTTTGATTTACATAATTTTCTTTACATGGCTGGATTTATGCAACAATATACCAAAATTTACATTGGTTCATTATTTGAATTGTTTCTACAGGCCAAAGGGCAGAGGTCAAATACTGGACCCCCCTGGTGGTTCTATTTGGCCACAGTATTTATTTTGAAATGTACAATTTTTTACAAACTCAAAAAAATGTTGTAAAAAATGTAACTTATAACAATATTCTTTTGTATTACAAGAAAATAATTGTGTTCAATGTAATATGTGTGTTTATATATGGTAAAACTACAATGTGTAATGTGAGCAGTGGTATGGTCTTCCGGTTGGCGATCTCGTGTGGCATTGTGGGTTAAATGCGCCCATTTTGCCTTTTTGCAACGAGAATCTGCCTCGGACGGACGTACCAGACTGCCTTAAGACTTATATTACTCAATTAGCCTGAAGAAGGCACAATTAGATGCCGAAACGTTGCTATTTATTGAGAATTATTTGCTGCAATAAAGCAACCAGCTTTTTTGGAAGTTTTCTTGTCCGTTTCATTGGATTTTTTCACCCGAAAAGCGACTTTTTGCAAGCGGTTTTGCGCAAGAAACCATACATACACACACGCACACACACATTCACACCAACAGACTTTTCGGGGACATTCCTCAAAATAACTTTATAAAAAACACAAAAACAACAAACAACAAAGAAAAATAAGAGGAATTCGCCAGACGATATGGACGACTCGGACTCAGATGGCTGGACTGAGGTGAGTTATCGGAAAAGAAGAAAAAGATACGAAGAGACAGGCCGAGACAGGGACCGCAGGCGGGTTGACCAAGGCCGGGGCCGCTATTATGATGACCACCAGCGTGAAAAAACACCGCCGCGGGGCTACACCTACGCTCAAGCGGCCTCGAGGAGACCGGAGCCGAGGCCCGAACCAAGAGCCAGCCACAAAACCGGTACAGACCGCTACAAATATTCTCCGGACCGCCGTCGTCGTCCTCCTCGCTCTCCATCCCCAACATGGCGCACGGAGCGAGGGCGCATTACGCGTAGCCAAGAGCGCAGGAGACCGACACGAGATCAGGACCAGAGACGGGACCGGGACGGGTTCCGGGACCGGGACCGGGACGCAGGACCACAAAGATATAGAGGTAATAAACCTTTAATCAGAGATAATGAACAAACACATGACAAACAGAGAAATAAAAGAAAAAGAGAGCAGAGTAAAGACCAAGGGGAAGAAGAAAAGAGGGGTGGATATATCCAATCCACTGACCCTAATTTTGCTGTAAAGGTCAAGTGCATCTTCCAAATTATAAAGGCACAACACCACTTGTACAATGTGTCCACAGACTTAGCTCCACCAGTCATACACAACACGGCACGCAATTTGGCCTCTTTCATTCGACCTGCAGCCATCACAAAACAAACCAAAGAATTACTGGTTGGAAATGCTAAAAATTGGGAATATACCACAATTATTATTCTGAGAGAACACTATGAAGAGTCAATGTCACAGAGTGTTGAATACCTGGCACAGTTGACTCCGACAGGCTGGAGAGACCCCTTTGAAATCGCATGCAGATGGGCCAACAGAAGTCTAGGCCAGAGACTCAAACCAAAAACTCTGGAGAATACCAGGATGTTCCTGAGAAATAATTTAGATCTCCTGGACTTTGACCTTGAAGAAGATGACTTCATATTGGATGACCTCAGCCCACGGGCTCGCAGAGATGCATCACCACCACTTCAAAGATCCTTTAAGGAAACAGTGGCAATTAACAACACGTGCTCCGCACCAACCACTCCCCCTCTAGCTCCTCCCCCTTTCCCACGACGCACCGCACGACCTCGACCTACACCTGACCTTGCAGCTGCTGCCATTGCTTCTTCTGCCAGAGCAGTGCAGCTAGCAAACAACAACAACAGCAGAGCGGCTGCAACATCAACCGAAAAAAACCCACAGAGGGAAATAATCCACCGGGTCCAGATGCATCAGCCTCCACCAGCTATGCAAAACCAAGATGAAGAAGGAGGAGCTCACCAGCTGGCTGCACCACCATCTCCTTCTCTCTCACCTCTCATCCCTCTCATCTCTCCCCCCTCTTTCTCTACTCCTCTTCCTCTTCCTCCTCCTCCTCCTCCTCCTCCTCCTCCCTCTCCTCTTCTCCCCTCTCTCTCTCTCTTTACTCCTACAGGTCTCCATCCCAGTGATGAAGGTGACCAGCGAGCGGTGGTAGCAGATCCAAAGCAAACAACACGCCACAACAACAACCCATGTGTGGTTGAGACCATGGGAGTGGACATCAGCACGAACGAGGAGGCTGCCCCTCCTCTCTCTCCTGTTCCTCCTGGCCCCCGGAAGACCCGGGTTCGCACTGAGGCTGAGGTGGAGAGAGAGGAGGCACAGCTCCTGGCCAACCTGCCCTTCAGTGAAGAAGATCTCATGTCGGTGAGCAGTGATGGAGACAACAGCTACACATCCACACCAACATCAGATCCACACATTCACACAATTAAGGTCAACATACATGAACGGAGCACTATGAAAATTAGGGACTGGCAGCTCTTAATTAACAAAGACATAGCAATCATAGGTGACTCAAACTTAAACAGGATCCCAGAGTTTGAAGGACAGGATATACAGATTGAAGGTTACCCAGGAGCTAATCTTTACCATGCATTGCATCTGATCAAAAAAGCCACTTTGGCAGCACAGCCACAGACTGTAATCTTGTCATTTGGGCTGAATAACAGATCAGGTAACATCAAAAGAACAGTCATCAGAGAAGTTAATCAGATGTTAGATGCAGCAAGAGAGGTTTTCACAGAGGCTCAGGTCTATATACCTCTCATAAACTATTCAAGAGCACTCCCTGCTGGTGAGCAGGCCAACCTACAGGAGCTAAATGAATACCTAGAAAAAAACTGCAACTTCCTGCCCTTGTTACCAGTGAGACACTTTAAAGTGGGAGGAGACCATATTCATTGGTCCGCACAGACTGCTACTGCCATGATAGATCATTGGCTACAACTTTTAAACTAGGAACCCCTACAAGCTCGGTTCATGACCAGAGGGGTTTTAAGAATGTGATGATACTTTCAGAAAAAACACAGTTTACTGAAGCACAGTTATCATTATTAAATAGAGGTTTAAGTTTTATTCCAACCAGGGGCAGTGGAACTCAAATTATTCCTCAAACCAGATGGGACCTACAAAACTACCATAGAACATTAAAACTCTGGAGTTATTATGAAAATAAAGGTGAGCACGTCAAAGTACCATTTACAGAAAAATCAAAATGGACTCCTCCAGAACTTAGCCTACCCACACACATAAGAGACATAATCCAGAGTGATGTGGTTTTCTTTTACAACAGATTCAGGGTGAAACCTATTAAGTCCAATCTTTCCCCTGATGAGAACAGAGCATTGTCTGAGCTCAAAAATAATAAAGACATTGTCATAAAACCAGCAGATAAAGGGAGCATGGTTGTTATCATGGACAGAGATCAATATATTTGGGAGGCCCAGAGACAATTGAATGACAAAAAATATTATTCCAAACTTGACCAACCAATATACAAAGAAACATTCAAAACAGTACAAAAAATCTTTCAAAAAATATATGAAAAGAAACTAATTAATGCAAAACAAAAAAACTATTTGATAGGTAGCTCAGAGCCCAGAGCCAGGAGATTTTATCTTCTTCCAAAAATACATAAGAGTCGCCAGGCTTGGAGCATGCCTGACAAAATTCCACCAGGTCGACCTATTGTATCAGACTGTCAGAGCGAAACATATCGTGCAGCTGAATTCATAGATTTCTATTTGAACCCCTTAGCCAAATTACACAAGAGCTATATTAAAGATACTTATGATTTTATAGAAAAAATTAAGAACCTGGATGTTCCCTCAGATGCTATCCTCTTCACAATTGATGTTGATAGCTTATATACAAATATTGATACATCACAGGGAATACAAGCAGTCAAAGAAGCTTTTCAAAAAAACTATGATAAGAGGAGACCGGATAAGGAACTGCTCCAACTCCTTGAAATCAATCTGACTAAAAATGACTTTGAATTTGACCAACAATTTTATCTTCAAATTAAAGGAACAGCCATGGGAAAGAAATTCGCACCCGCCTATGCGGATATATTTATGGCCTTTTGGGAAACCTCTGCACTTCAGACCTGCAACAAACAGCCTCTTCATTACTATCGTTATTTGGATGATATATGGGGAGTTTGGGAGCACACGAAAGAAGAATTTGACACATTTCTCAACACACTCAACAACCACAATCCCCACATTAAATTGAAAGCAAGTACAAACTCAGACACAGTGGATTTTCTGGACACTACAACATTTAAAGGAGCTAATTTCAACACACATAATAAATTAGATGTTAAAGTATTCTTCAAAGAAACTGACACACATGCCCTGTTACATAAAACCAGTTTCCACCCAAAACACACATTTGCCGGACTCATAAAGTCTCAATTACTCAGATTCCACAGAATATGTACCCAAAAACAAGACTTCATGGAAGCAACCAAAACACTTTTTGCTGCTCTCAGGTGCAGAGGTTACAAAAAAACTTTCTTAAAGAAATGTTACAAAAACTTTCTCCAGGTTAAACCCATACTGGTTTCAGTGACACTGCCCTTGGTTACCACTTACTCTCCAAACACTCTACCATTGATTAGAGGAGTAAAAAAGAACTTAAAAGAGTCATTTGACTCACACAGGCCGGAAATAGATATAAGAATCATAGCTGCTTTTAGAAAAAATAAGAATCTGAAAGACCATATGGTCAAAGCTAAGCTTAAACCTATCTCAGCCACAACCACAAGAGGGCAGCACAGGAGCAGCATAGACTACTTTAAGCAGATCAGTTGGGTTGAAAACACTGCAAAAGATAAAGTGTACAGAACAGAAAAGACAGCTTCCACACAAACTATGAACTGTGTCTACCTAATTACATGTAAAACATGCTCCTTGATGTATGTAGGAGAAACACAAAACACAGTTCATATCAGATTCATAGCACACAAATCAAACATAAACAGAAAAGCTCACACAGACAGGCATGTGGTACAACACTTTGTGCTGCACGGATGGACTTCTGTACAGGCTTCAGTCCTTGAGGCTAATCCCCACTGGACTAGAGACCAAAGACGCCGTGCTGAGAGAGACTGGGTGTCATTATTGGGCACTACACACCCAAGTGGACTTAACGAAAGACTATATTTCAGATCATAAAATAAAACATGATCATGTCATATTTTGATCTGTATTTTGCCTGTACACATATTTTTTATTTTTTATTTTTCATATCATCTGATCTCCATTGTTCTTTTACTCCTGTTTACTCCTTTCTCCCTCCTTTTGATACCTAAACTTAATTTTAATTTTCTTATGGAAGCACAAGACTCTACAGGTCAATTGCCCTAACCTTAACCAATCGATTTATAAACTAATTTTAACCTGATACCTAAACTTAAAAGTTAATGGTCTAACAGAGGGATAAGACCCTACAGGTCAGTTTTTCTAACCATAACCAATCCATTTATAAACCAATTCGGACTATATCTTTTATCCACCCTATGGTTTCGTTAATTTACTTTCATAATTTACCCTCTTATTTTCATATTACACCTATTTTTTACATAATTTCCAGTTTGCATCATTTATTTCAACATTGACCATCACTCCCCTTTGGGTTTAAACAAATATAACAGACATAGACCTACATAACAACAGTGAGTAAAGAACCTACAGATGATACATATATCAATAAATAAATAAATAAATGTACAAGATAAGGAGGCAAACAAAAATTAATTCATTAATTGATATAGAAATTAATACAATCAGTTACAAACACAGATGATCAGGGAATACTGAGGGGCATAGACAAGTCATGTAACCATGTTTACTAATGTTTTAATTTTGAAATGTCTGTGCTACAGCATCCCATCGTCATGGGTGGTCTGGACCTTGGAGACTCGAGGCAGGCGTCCAAGTATGGAGCGTGCACTTCGTTTTGAATGATGTCTTCGGCCTTACGGCCTACGACATCATTCTGACAAATCTTCATAACCTAACCCTCGAAAATTCACCAAACAGCTTGTTTCACTTCAAATTGTGATGTCTCCAAGCAGAGTGTGGACTTTTGCTGGAAATCAGTCGAAAATTCACCAAACAGCTTATTTCACTTCAAATTGTGATGTCTCCAAGCTCCCCACGCTCCGTTTGCCAAATTGGGCCTCCCACGGCCAGATCTGTCCAAAACGACCAAAGCTGACACAGGCTGTACAGAGTGTGGACTTTTGCTTGAAATCAGTCGAAAATTCACCAAACAGCTTGTTTTACTTCAAATTGTGATGTCTCCAAGCAGAGTGTGGACTTTTGCTGAAATCAGTTGAAAATTCACCAAACAGCTTGTTTCACTTCAAATTGTGATGTCTCCAAGCAGAGTGTGGACTTTTGCTGGAAATCAGTCGAAAATTCACCAAACAGCTTATTTCACTTCAAATTGTGATGTCTCCAAGCTCCCCACGCTCCGTTTGCCAAATTGGGCCTCCCACGGCCAGATCTGTCCAAAACGACCAAAGCTGACACAGGCTGTACAGAGTGTGGACTTTTGCTTGAAATCAGTCGAAAATTCACCAAACAGCTTGTTTTACTTCAAATTGTGATGTCTCCAAGCAGAGTGTGGACTTTTGCTGAAATCAGTTGAAAATTCACCAAACAGCTTGTTTTACTTCAAATTGTGATGTCTCCAAGCAGAGTGTGGACTTTTGCTTGAAATCAGTTGAAAATTCACCAAACAGCTTGTTTTACTTCAAATTGTGATGTCTCCAAGCAGAGTGTGGACTTTTGCTGAAATCAGTTGAAAATTCACCAAACAGCTTGTTTCACTTCAAATTGTGATGTCTCCAAGCAGAGTGTGGACTTTTGCTGGAAATCAGTTGAAAATTCACCAAACAGCTTATTTCACTTCAAATTGTGATGTCTCCAAGCAGAGTGTGGACTTTTGCTGGAAATCAGTTGAAAATTCACCAAACAGCTTATTTCACTTCAAATTGTGATGTCTCCAAGCTCCCCACGCTCCGTTTGCCAAATTGGGCCTCCCACGGCCAGATCTGTCCAAAACGACCAAAGCTGACACAGGCTGTACAGAGTGTGGACTTTTGCTTGAAATCAGTCGAAAATTCACCAAACAGCTTGTTTTACTTCAAATTGTGATGTCTCCAAGCAGAGTGTGGACTTTTGCTGAAATCAGTTGAAAATTCACCAAACAGTTTGTTTCACTTCAAATTGTGATGTCTCCAAGCAGAGTGTGGACTTTTGCTTGAAATCAGTTGAAAATTCACCAAACAGCTTATTTCATTTCAAATTGTGATGTCTCCAAGCAGAGTGTGGACTTTTGCTGGAAATCAGTTGAAAATTCACCAAACAGCTTATTTCACTTCAAATTGTCATGTCTCCAAGCAGAGTGTGGACTTTTGCTTGAAATCAGTTGAAAATTCACCAAACAGCTTCTTTACTTCAAATTGTGATGTCTCCAAGCAGAGTGTGGACTTTTGCTTGAAATCAGTTGAAAGTTCACCAAACAGCTTATTTCACTTCAAATTGTGATGTCTCCAAGCTCCCCACGCTCCGTTTGCCAAATTGGGCCTCCCACGGCCAGATCTGTCCAAAACGACCAAAGCTGACACAGGCTGTACAGAGTGTGGACTTTTGCTTGAAATCAGTCGAAAATTCACCAAACAGCTTGTTTTACTTCAAATTGTGATGTCTCCAAGCAGAGTGTGGACTTTTGCTGAAATCAGTTGAAAATTCACCAAACAGCTTGTTTTACTTCAAATTGTGATGTCTCCAAGCAGAGTGTGGACTTTTGCTTGAAATCAGTTGAAAATTCACCAAACAGCTTGTTTTACTTCAAATTGTGATGTCTCCAAGCAGAGTGTGGACTTTTGCTGAAATCAGTTGAAAATTCACCAAACAGCTTGTTTCACTTCAAATTGTGATGTCTCCAAGCTCCCCACGCTCCGTTTGCCAAATTGGGCCTCCCACGGCCAGATCTGTCCAAAACGACCAAAGCTGACACAGGCTGTACAGAGTGTGGACTTTTGCTTGAAATCAGTCGAAAATTCACCAAACAGCTTGTTTTACTTCAAATTGTGATGTCTCCAAGCAGAGTGTGGACTTTTGCTGAAATCAGTTGAAAATTCACCAAACAGCTTGTTTTACTTCAAATTGTGATGTCTCCAAGCAGAGTGTGGACTTTTGCTTGAAATCAGTTGAAAATTCACCAAACAGCTTGTTTTACTTCAAATTGTGATGTCTCCAAGCAGAGTGTGGACTTTTGCTGAAATCAGTTGAAAATTCACCAAACAGCTTGTTTCACTTCAAATTGTGATGTCTCCAAGCTCCCCACGCTCCGTTTGCCAAATTGGGCCTCCCACGGCCAGATCTGTCCAAAACGACCAAAGCTGACACAGGCTGTACAGAGTGTGGACTTTTGCTGAAATCAGTTGAAAATTCACCAAACAGCTTGTTTTACTTCAAATTGTGATGTCTCCAAGCAGAGTGTGGACTTTTGCTTGAAATCAGTTGAAAATTCACCAAACAGCTTGTTTTACTTCAAATTGTGATGTCTCCAAGCAGAGTGTGGACTTTTGCTTGAAATCAGTTGAAAATTCACCAAACAGCTTATTTCATTTCAAATTGTGATGTCTCCAAGCAGAGTGTGGACTTTTGCTGAAATCAGTTGAAAATTCACCAAACAGCTTGTTTCACTTCAAATTGTGATGTCTCCAAGCAGAGTGTGGACTTTTGCTGGAAATCAGTTGAAAATTCACCAAACAGCTTATTTCACTTCAAATTGTGATGTCTCCAAGCTCCCCACGCTCCGTTTGCCAAATTGGGCCTCCCACGGCCAGATCTGTCCAAAACGACCAAAGCTGACACAGGCTGTACAGAGTGTGGACTTTTGCTTGAAATCAGTCGAAAATTCACCAAACAGCTTGTTTTACTTCAAATTGTGATGTCTCCAAGCAGAGTGTGGACTTTTGCTGAAATCAGTTGAAAATTCACCAAACAGCTTGTTTTACTTCAAATTGTGATGTCTCCAAGCAGAGTGTGGACTTTTGCTTGAAATCAGTTGAAAATTCACCAAACAGCTTGTTTTACTTCAAATTGTGATGTCTCCAAGCAGAGTGTGGACTTTTGCTGAAATCAGTTGAAAATTCACCAAACAGCTTGTTTCACTTCAAATTGTGATGTCTCCAAGCTCCCCACGCTCCGTTTGCCAAATTGGGCCTCCCACGGCCAGATCTGTCCAAAACGACCAAAGCTGACACAGGCTGTACAGAGTGTGGACTTTTGCTTGAAATCAGTCGAAAATTCACCAAACAGCTTGTTTTACTTCAAATTGTGATGTCTCCAAGCAGAGTGTGGACTTTTGCTGAAATCAGTTGAAAATTCACCAAACAGCTTGTTTTACTTCAAATTGTGATGTCTCCAAGCAGAGTGTGGACTTTTGCTTGAAATCAGTTGAAAATTCACCAAACAGCTTGTTTTACTTCAAATTGTGATGTCTCCAAGCAGAGTGTGGACTTTTGCTGAAATCAGTTGAAAATTCACCAAACAGCTTGTTTCACTTCAAATTGTGATGTCTCCAAGCTCCCCACGCTCCGTTTGCCAAATTGGGCCTCCCACGGCCAGATCTGTCCAAAACGACCAAAGCTGACACAGGCTGTACAGAGTGTGGACTTTTGCTGAAATCAGTTGAAAATTCACCAAACAGCTTGTTTTACTTCAAATTGTGATGTCTCCAAGCAGAGTGTGGACTTTTGCTTGAAATCAGTTGAAAATTCACCAAACAGCTTGTTTTACTTCAAATTGTGATGTCTCCAAGCAGAGTGTGGACTTTTGCTTGAAATCAGTTGAAAATTCACCAAACAGCTTATTTCATTTCAAATTGTGATGTCTCCAAGCAGAGTGTGGACTTTTGCTGAAATCAGTTGAAAATTCACCAAACAGCTTGTTTCACTTCAAATTGTGATGTCTCCAAGCAGAGTGTGGACTTTTGCTGGAAATCAGTTGAAAATTCACCAAACAGCTTATTTCACTTCAAATTGTGATGTCTCCAAGCTCCCCACGCTCCGTTTGCCAAATTGGGCCTCCCACGGCCAGATCTGTCCAAAACGACCAAAGCTGACACAGGCTGTACAGAGTGTGGACTTTTGCTTGAAATCAGTCGAAAATTCACCAAACAGCTTGTTTCACTTCAAATTGTGATGTCTCCAAGCAGAGTGTGGACTTTTGCTTGAAATCAGTTGAAAATTCACCAAACAGCTTATTTCATTTCAAATTGTGATGTCTCCAAGCAGAGTGTGGACTTTTGCTGGAAATCAGTCGAAAATTCACCAAACAGCTTATTTCACTTCAAATTGTGATGTCTCCAAGCTCCCCACGCTCCGTTTGCCAAATTGGGCCTCCCACGGCCAGATCTGTCCAAAACGACCAAAGCTGACACAGGCTGTACAGAGTGTGGACTTTTGCTTGAAATCAGTCGAAAATTCACCAAACAGCTTGTTTCACTTCAAATTGTGATGTCTCCAAGCTCCCCACGCTCCGTTTGCCAAATTGGGCCTCCCACGGCCAGATCTGTCCAAAACGACCAAAGCTGACACAGGCTGTACAGAGTGTGGACTTTTGCTTGAAATCAGTCGAAAATTCACCAAACAGCTTGTTTTACTTCAAATTGTGATGTCTCCAAGCAGAGTGTGGACTTTTGCTGAAATCAGTTGAAAATTCACCAAACAGCTTGTTTTACTTCAAATTGTGATGTCTCCAAGCAGAGTGTGGACTTTTGCTTGAAATCAGTTGAAAATTCACCAAACAGCTTGTTTTACTTCAAATTGTGATGTCTCCAAGCAGAGTGTGGACTTTTGCTGAAATCAGTTGAAAATTCACCAAACAGCTTGTTTCACTTCAAATTGTGATGTCTCCAAGCTCCCCACGCTCCGTTTGCCAAATTGGGCCTCCCACGGCCAGATCTGTCCAAAACGACCAAAGCTGACACAGGCTGTACAGAGTGTGGACTTTTGCTTGAAATCAGTCGAAAATTCACCAAACAGCTTGTTTTACTTCAAATTGTGATGTCTCCAAGCAGAGTGTGGACTTTTGCTGAAATCAGTTGAAAATTCACCAAACAGCTTGTTTTACTTCAAATTGTGATGTCTCCAAGCAGAGTGTGGACTTTTGCTTGAAATCAGTTGAAAATTCACCAAACAGCTTGTTTTACTTCAAATTGTGATGTCTCCAAGCAGAGTGTGGACTTTTGCTGAAATCAGTTGAAAATTCACCAAACAGCTTGTTTCACTTCAAATTGTGATGTCTCCAAGCTCCCCACGCTCCGTTTGCC
>NW_028155238.1:172943-173791 GCF_905171665.1 Trachurus trachurus | reverse complement strand
TCTTTTAGGCCGCGAAAATAGGCCGTTTCTTTGGGTCTGTTCACAACACTGTATGTTGTAAATCTCCGGGCAGGGCTATTATGGGCTGGCGTTGCTAACGGGAGGAGTGCAGAGAGTCTTCTACTGCAATTAAAGTACTTAGGGGCTATTTGTAGATCATACAACCCCACGTTAAAAAAAATGCTACTATCCCTTTAAGAGGTGTGGTACAGGAAATATTGGTCCACAGTGAAAAGAAAAAGACAAAATTTAATAATTACTCTTAAGCTGCGTTCACACCGGACCTTTTGTTTTTCGAACGAGCGACGAGTTTACATGTTAAGTGAATGCAAACGAGCGATGGTGCGTTTAATCGCCCAGACGAAAAAACGCTGGGGCTCCGAACGACAGCGGCGGAGCGTTTTTTCGCTCCAGTCGCTCGAGATGAGAAATCCCAACTCTCCGGCCGTCAGTGGCTCGTCGCTCAGCGCTGATTGGCTGCCGTGATCCCGGTGGTGCCGGTGTAAACAGAGGCACATGGCAGTGGGCATGACGTCATCAAAGTGAAAATGCGAGTCTGTGGCTCTGAGCCAAATTGACGAGCGAATGCAGCTGAGAGACGGAGCGTTTTTTTTTGGGAGCGATACGAGCGACAGCGACAAAAATAAAAGGTCCGGTGTGAACGCACCTTAACCAGCAAAACAACATGAGGGTTCTTATAATATAAACATAATTACTTCCGTCACAACATTTTACTATACTGCAATTTAATATGTCTTCAAAATGAATTCCATGGTGAAGGTAATTTCAATATTATTGACAAAGTATTAAAAGGAAAATAAATTGCTTTTGAAAAACATTTTATGAAC
>NW_028155238.1:73304-172920 GCF_905171665.1 Trachurus trachurus | reverse complement strand
CTCTTTCGCGACCATTGACGAGTAAACTCGTCACAGCCTGCCGAACGTTCACGACCATTGACGAGTAAACTCGTCAAAACCGTTTTTTTACAGATGATGATAATAGACACTCTGAGGTACCCTGTGCGTGAATATGGTAGTCCTCTGATATGTAAAACTGTTTTAAACTAAAATCAAAACATAATGTTTTTTATAAACTGTGTGATTTTGGTTTTGTTTGAGTAATCGTTCTCCTTGAATGCTGCTCTGGGGACAGCGTGCAGCGCTGTGCGGCTGTCGGCTACAGTGTTGCCACTTTCTCGCTGAATCTGGCGACTTTCCAAACCCTCTTTTGACAAAAGCGACCGACGACAAATCTGGCGAGTTTTTCCGGTGCTGTTACAAACGTTTCTGGTTTGGAGACTCGGATCTGAAAGCCCGTTATCACTGCTGTTTTCAACGTGCAGCGGAGCGGGCGCTGAGCAGCGGGGGCTGTGACCGGCCGCCCCCCGCCCCAGAGCACTCATCGCCGGCCAGTCACACAGCAGTGTCACGGAGCTGCTGCGCTGCGGCCAGAGACCCACACGGCTGCACCGCTGCTCTCCAAGCTGCCACCCCCCAGACTTGCCTACAAATATATTTATTTAGCCGTAGAAATGATTTGGGAGACATGCCACACTGCAGAGTAGGCTACCGGTAAAATGAGCAGATTGCCACTTGACACAAAAGTGTGTTTTTCTCTGAAACTAGAGCGGGAGCTCCGTTTTTGGAGAAACCCAGCTCTCTTCTTCTACTTCTTACTCACGAACGAAACGGCGGAAAAACTCGCCGTTTTTTCGTGGAGCGCGTTGGAAAGTCACTCTTCAACCACGTGAAGACCGTTTGTTTCTAGGTGATGTACAGAGTTCGGTTCGACGTGAGATAAAAGGTAAACAAATAGCCAAAAACATGTGGTCCTGAGCGGATGTGCTGAGGAATTAGTGTGGTCGCGAAAGAGTTAAAGGCATTGAACAACAAAAACATGTGTTGTGGAAATTTTTTGCTGTTTGCTGTTGGTAAATAATGAAATAAAAACTTTTATCGACCGACATGATTTTATTTCCTTGCAAGGAAAGGTCAGTTCTAACCAGAGCGGTGATGGTAAAGAAAAGACAAAGAGAAATAGGGTGACCTAACATTTATACCTGAGGAATGCCCCCCAAAGGTGTGATTCACACCCCTCTGTCTGCTGCGGGGGAGTTTTTCATACCTGGGGCATCCTGCAGGGTGAAGAGGTCTGGGTTAAAATTAGAGTTGAGCCGGATACTCGGCTGAAACGAGTATCCGGTACGGATAAAGCACTTTTGCCGAGTACGAGTATTATACGAGTCAATATCTGTGCTCGGAAGAAAAAGAAAAAAAAAGATTGAATGAACATCCTCATTGGATAGCTGACTGTGTCAGCGTTCTGTGATAGGCTACAGCCCCTCCCCTACACACATTAGGGCTGTCAGTTTTTATTAAAATGAGGTTCGAACGAATATTGAATGACCCGTAATTCGTTCGGATATATTCGAATATTAATATTAAAAGAACCAAAAAAATAAATCACACTTATCATTAAAAAAAAAATTAAAAGTTAAAAAAAATAAAGCGAGATACATGGCATCGGGCAATAAATCAGTCAGAAAAATGATCTTGCATTTTAATAAGCTACAATAAAAACAAAAACCTCCCAAATCTCAACAAAAGGGAGCAGAAAGAAGAATAATCTTATGTAATCTGCCCCTTTATCCCAGAAAATCTTTTTTTTTCCTTTTACCTATGTTAAAACAATGTAAAGCAGGACGATAGTTACCATTACTTTGAACGCCTTTCCACTACACAGTTACAGCTCCTCTCTACATACAGCCGATACAGCCGTTTCTTTTGTGGGGGGGGGGGGGGGGTGAAAACGAAGCTGGTAGTCTAGTTAGCTGCTAAATAGCATCAATCAATCGATGCACGTCCTCCGGTGAGGACTTTTTTTTTTTTTTTTTTTTTTACGGTCGCCATTGACGTGTTGCTATGACAATGGAGCTGTCAATCATAGCGTTATCTGCCACGCCCACACTGTCCTGACTAGGGATGGGGCAGATCTGATCCAGTATCGGTATCGGGTACCGATACGAGTGTAATTAATGGATCGGAAAATTCCGATCCCACCTGCGCAAATTTCCGATCGTCTGCTGAAATGATTCCAAAAGTTACTCCTGTTGGCTACTCTGCTAGGTGGCTGCAAAAGTGTGGAACGGATTTCCTGAAGGAGGCGTGTGCCGTGTGTCAGTGAGGCCGATGAGACACACCCCCGTTCAGGAAATACATTCCGCTGTTTGCAGCCTGCCGGGCCACTAGCAGCAGCAGCCGGGTAGCATTGAGCAGCACACATGTCCGCTGTTTGTAAATATTTCATGCTCGAAACACCGCAAAGCAAGACAGCAACGTGCAATGTAGGGCCAGGCAATAAATCGATTAATTCGAATTTGTACTTTACATCGATTTATTTTAAGAAAAACAATTTTCTCTTCAACATCCACTACCAACGCTCCCTGCTGGGCTCCCGTAGTTCAGAGTGCGCGCCCCCCGCAACACCTCTCCCGTGTTGTTGCTCCCTAATGAAAGGAACAAGACCGCGGCAGCCCAAGCACCGGCACCACCGTGTACCAGCTACCGCTAATGACGGCGGCGCCCCGACGGTCAGGCCGGTGTGTTCCGTGGCGGCGACAACGGGACCGTCGGTGCAGCGGCGCTCCCAGGACAGGGCGCTGTGTGTCGGGGAGAGAAGCAGGGAGACACGGGGTCTAAAGCTCGCGGAGCCGCGGTGTGCTGTGTGCAGAGCGACCCCGCTGCAGCGGCGGTGCTGATAGAGCGGAGTTTATGTTGAACAGGTAATCTTTGGTTTTATTGTGGAAGTTGTGAATCCGACACTGTTACTCCGCATTCAAAGCCGTGTTTGGTTTCTGCAGGCAGGCTTGTTGCTCTGCTCTGCTGAAGGGGGGTGTGTCGTTAGGAGGCTCCGAGGGCCATACGAGCTTGGGGGGGAGGGTGTGTGTGTGTCTGTGTGTGGGGTGCTTTTTTCAAAATTTTCTCATAATTTTTCAGATTGTAGACCAGGGGTGTCAAACGTGTGGCACGCGGGCCAAAACTGGTCCAGCAGGGAGTCCAATCTCGCCCTCAGAATGAATTTGCCAAGTGTGAAAATTACGGGGACAGCTCTCCATTCCGACACACCTCCACTTCGACACCCCGCTGTTCCGAAATACCCCCACTTCGAAACACCGCTACTCCGATACCCTCCCCCCCGCAGCTGTCCAAGGTGCTGAACCGCGTGACGTTGTTTACATTCTGCTTTGTGGCTTGTCTGTGAAACGTGCTGCTCAGAGACTGGGCAGATCTGTCCCACTTGCTTTCTCCCCGACTCCGTTGTTGGAGATCTCCACACAGTAATAGAAATACACTTTTTTCTCCTCCCCTGCTCCGCTCCAGCGCGGCTGAACCCGGCTTGAGCTCACAGGGGCGCGAGGCTGCTGCAGCCGCGCTCGTGCTGACAGCTGACTGAGGGAGATGCTTTGGTTGCGTTTAGGCAATGAAGAAAGAAGTTGGTTAAGTTTAGTAAAAAAGACCAGGTAGAGGCTAGACAGGCTAGAAGCATAATGAACATTATATGTCATTAATATGAAGTATTTGCTTGTTTTGCAGTTAATTATGCACATGATCCGTTTCGACCCCAAAAAGGAAAAAAGGATCAATGCGCACTGGGGTTTTCCCCCAATAGCCTTTTCGGAGTAGCGGGGTCTTTAGAAAAAATAGAAAACCCCGCTATTACGATGAATGGAAGTCTATTGTCGGAAAGGCGGGGTGTAACCGAAAATTACATAGAAGACAGAAGAGGCATATTATTGTTGAAATTGCACATGTATTTTTATGAAGAAATTTCAGATTGTTCATAATATGTTTTATAAAAGAATAGTTCATTAACTGTAAACATCTTATAATACAAAGGGAAAAGTTCTTCTTTTTATTTATACCTTATCATGCTATTATTCTACTGCTCTGGCCAACTTGAGATCCAGTTGTGCTGTTTGTGGCCCCTGAATGAGTTTGACACCCCTACGTAGAACATAGCTTTAGGTGGGAGGGGAAAATCTAAAAAAAATAATTGAATTAAAAAAAAAAGCTCTGGTATCGGAATAGTATCGGTAAGGCAAGGCAAGGCAAGGCAATTTTATTTGTATAGCCCGTTTTTACAAACAGTTTGTCTCAAAGGGCTTTACATGGCATCGTAGCAACATCCTCTGTCCTTAGACCCTCACATCGACTGAGGAAAAACTCCATGGAAACCCTTTTAACAGGGAAAAACAGGAGAAACCTCAGGGTGAGCAACAGAGGAGGGATCCCTCACCCAGGACGGACAGACGTGCAATAGATGTTGTTACAGACAAGAAAACAGTTTACAGTTTGTCACAGAATGTGCGGAATATGGAAATGTTAGCAGGGGTTGATGAGGGCAGTCTCTGGTGAGGGGAGGGGGGGGGGCAGGGAGAGCCGGTATCGGCAGATATCCAAATTCTTGTATCGGGATCGGATCGGAAGTGAAAAAATGTGGATCGGTGCATCCCTAGTCCTGACCAGTGGCCTCAATAGTGCCTCAATAGCAAAATGAGCTGTTTTTAAACCAGGTTTTCTAATAGTTATATATATATATATATATATATATATATATATATATATATATATATATATATATATATATATATATATATATATATATATATATATATATATATCATATATATATATATATATATATATATATATCATATATATATATATATATATCATATATATATATATGAGACGTGTTACCGCAGAACAAACGACACGAGCAGCTCCGTGTTTCCACAGTCTGAGTTCTTTCCTCCACTTTCTTAGTGGAGTATCATCACGTTGCTCTGGCTGCACTCAGCTCCTCACAGCAGCAACATGAAGCTGCTGGAGCCTCCTCTGTCTCCTCACTGACCTGCTCCTCTACTGGACACTCAACCCTCCGCCTCCGACATCATCATTAGTAAGTAAGTACTTTATTTGTATAGCACCCTTCTCAGTACGAATACACAGAGTGCTTCACATAGATAAAACCATCATACAGTACATAACAATAGGCAATAAAATATAGAAATTACTGTGCATATTACATAGTAACAGCACAGATAACAACATAGGAAAACATCAGGTGGCACTTGATCGACCCGAGGGGGTCGAGGCAAAGTATTGCTGGATGTCCAGTTCTATGGAGACAGAACCCTGACATTAATAGTTTGCATTGAAAACAGAATTTGGCATTGTAATTACGAGTTTTGGCAGTGAAAATAAAATTTGGCATTGTAATTACGAGTTTTGGCAGTGAAAATAAAATTTGGCATTGTAATAACGATTTTTGGCAGTGAAAATAAAATTTGGCATTGTAATAAAAGTTGTATTGATGCTGAAAAAAAAGTATTGCCATTGAATAATGTAGTTTTCAATGTCAGTCTTTAGATTTCTTCTTCATGTCCATCTTTTTTCAGTGTGTGTTTTTTTACACTGTGGTTTTCAGTTTCAATTTTTTTTTTTTTCGGTTTCAATGTTTTTTTTTCAATGCCAAGTTACTGTCAGGGTTTTGGCGTGGAGGGGGGAGTGTCTGAGGGGAGGGGCTAGGGACGCGTGAACGCGCCTCAAGGTTATAAGAGGGAGTGGGAGTAGGAGGTCGGCCCTGTGGTGTAGTGATGGGAATTCCGGCTCTTTTTGGAGAGCCGGTTCTTTTGGCTCGGCTCACTAAATAGAGCCGGCTCTTTCGGCTCCCAAGTGGCTCCTCAGATTTTCTGTTGCTTAAAGTATGTTTATCACCAAAATAATGCAAAACTATGTGTAAAATGAATTACTAATGTAAAAAACATACACTATATCAAATATGTATCATTTATATAGGTTTATTAAGCTACTGAATACACTCACATTTGAACAGAGTGCTACAAAAATAAATTATTAAGTAGGCTATAAAAAACAAAGTCCCATCCAGGGCTCCAGACTCCTTGTTTCACCAGTGTTTAAAAAACAAAACAGAAAATTCACTGGTTGCATATGTGCAAGAAGATGGACTATTTACATTGAAGCAACCTGAACAAACTCACAGAATGACACAAAATCTTTAGCGAAGATTGGCATTGAGAAAAACCAATTGCCTCAGCTTTGAGGGGCTGATCCTGTTTCTTCTTTCTGTTATTATCTGCCCTGTTTTGGAGAAGATTCTCTCTGAGGGTACGGATGTTGCTACAATACACAGTCTCCGTGCCATCACATGTGTAAGACGTGGGTAGACTAGACCCTTGGTCTCCCACCAGCTCAGTGGGTCTGCACTCCTCTGGAAAAGGGGCTCCTCAAGATATGACCTCATTTCCAGGATTGCATCTGCTGAAGGATTTCTTCTTGTAGTGTCCCCACTTGCACGTTCATCAAAGAACCTCCAAACAGCAGATGCTTGTGGCTCCTCTTGTTCATGCTCTGCTGCCTCTTCTCCCTCTTGGCCCCCTTGCAGTGGAGTTGACTGGCTGGATCTTGCTGCTGCTGCAGTTATTCTCTGCAGAGCTTCATCCACCGCTCTATTGTCATTAAAAGCCAGCTTTTTAAATCTTGGGTCAAGAATGGTGGTTTCTGACAGGACAGCGTTATATTCCATTCTGTGGAACTTTCTGTCCATGGATGCACAGAGAGTATCCACTAACTCTTTCACTTTCCCTGTGGTTACTCTGGTCTGGTGCTCAGCTGTCACTCTCTGCAGACCCTTGCACAGGATTAACATTTTAGAGGCTGTAACATAGCTGAAAAAGAATAAATAAGAAGTGTTAAAATTATCCTTATTTATCAGTATATGTGATTATTTCCAGTCATGTCTAATTTGTGTTTCATACTAATGTAGCAACTAATAAAAATGATGATGATAATAATAATAGTGTGATAACATTTATACACTGTACCTGTCTGCACTGATCTCCACAGTGACCTGCTCAAATGGCTCCAGAACAGTGCACACTTCCTGCAGTACGTCCCATTCCTCTTGGCTCAGATGATCGACATGTGCATTAATGACGGCCAGGGTTGAGATCACTGCATCCTTGGATTCCAGAATCCGTTTTAGCATGTAAAATGTGGAGTTCCACCGAGTAATACACTCTTGTTTGAGCTTCAGCTCAGGCATGCCCATCTGCCGTTGAGTAGACTTGAGCCTCTCTGTGGCTGTTGTACTCCTGTGGAAGAATTCCACTATTGCCTTCACTTTGTCCACAGTCGGCTTCATCACCTTCAGAGCATCTCTTATGAACAGGTTGATAGTGTGTGCAAGGCACGGGTGGTGGGTCCATTTCAGGATTTTAATTGCTTTGGTTATGTTAGCTGCATTGTCACTAACACAGCAAACCACTTTGTTTTCCACGCCCCACTCTTTTGCCACTTTGAGCAGCTCCTCTGCTAAGTTCTCAGAAGTGTGTCTGGCACTGAACTCAAAACAATCCAGCAGACATGACACCATTTTGTAATTTTCAACAAAGTGACATGTGACTGACATGTATGATGTGGTGGTACAGGATGTCCAGCAGTCAGTTGTTAAACAAACAGCTGTGGCTTTTTGGACCCTTTCCTGGAGTGAAGCACGTTCTCTATCATATAGGCCTGGGATGATTTTTTGGGAAAGTGTTTTTCTGCTTGGAAGTGCATACATTGGATTGAGAGCATGTGTGTAGCTTCTGAATCCTTTGTCATCCACAATTGAGAATGGCTGGAAATCACGTGCAACCATTTTTGCAAGTTCCTCATCAATTGTGTTCTGTCTGGCTGGGGTCATAGCCTTTTGCAAAAACTGGCTCATAGAGCTCTGGGTAGGTCTAGGTGGTGGTGGTGTACTGGATGATGATGCTGCAGCAGCAACAGTTGCAGTGGACACACTGGCACCTTCATTTGCAGGTTCATTTGCTTGTCTACTTTCTTCAAATTGCACTGTTGGGTGAAGGGTCCTCATGTGCCTGTGCAGGTTATTTGTGGAGCCTGCTCTATATGATATTTGCACCTTGCACAAGTTACACTCTCCCTTTGAGCTGCTTATAGCATTGAAATGGGTCCAAATTTTACTACGTTTCCGGCTGCTGTCACTCATTTTCCTCACCGTTTGTTCGTTGCGCTCTCTCTCTCTCTCTAGCTCGCTCGTTCTCTCCTCCTCTCTCTCGCTCTCTTGTCTCCCTCCGTGTGCGTGTGCTGTGCTCACTGCTGTGTGTGTCTGAACCTCCCTGTTCCCCGCCCCCACTGCTCTGTGTATGGACACGCAGTTGCCGCCACACATATTGACCAATCACCTGTGGCTTTCACCAAAACTAGCGGAGGAAAAAAAAAAAAAAATTAATCGGCTCCCAATGACGAGCCGGCTCCCGTCGTTCACTTCAAAGAGCCGGCTCTTAGAGCCGGATCGTTCGCGACCGACACATCACTACTGTGGTGCACCTTCTCCCTACCGACAGCATGGAGCAAACGAGTTCGCCTGCACCGCCCAAACCGCCCGTAAGTATGTTACTCCGTGTTTGTTGCTGGTTTCCACATAGAACCGTGCGGCGTTAAAATGTATATGCTTTATGTTATGCGGATTTGGCAACGGTCTGCCGGAACAAGCGCTAACGTTAGCTTAGCTAAGCTAAAGACGTTCTGGCTAAAATAAGCTCAGCTAACATAAGCTAAGCAAAATTAAGCTAAGCTAAAATAAGCTAAGCTAAATTAAGCTAAGCAAAGCAAAATAAAGCTAAAATAAATTAAGCTAAGATAATAATAATGGAATTACCGTCGTACTGCAACGTTAGCTAAGCTAAGATAGCTAAAATGGAATAGCGAATTCGCGCCCAGTAGTCGAGTTGTAAAAAAAAATTCGGGGGGGGGGGTTGGTCAATATTTTTCACCTTTAAAAAAGAAAGTGGGTGGGGTGGTGGGGGGTAATTAACGTACATTCGTTATCAAAACAAAACATTGATAATTAAGCAATATCACACGAGTGCGGGAGAGGGAGTGCTGTTGTACTGTATATCAGCACGGGTGTGATGCAGCCTCATGCCTACGACCGAATCACACCCGGCATGTCCAGGGTTTTCAGCCGCCTCTCATGTTTGATAGAAGGGGAGTGGGCAATAATGTTCTCAGATGTCTGACAGTACAGCTATCAAGATGTAGGCTACCATTTCTCCAGCCCTGTGAGGTGTGTTTTGTTTTCTAGGCACTTGAGGCCAGTGTTATTGCTGCTGCACAAGGCCTCATAAATGTCCTAACACAAAACATTCATCAGCCACATCAGAACCCAGCACAGAGAAGTTCAGTGCAGTCGGGGCACCAGGGTCAGCAAGCACAAACCTCGAGCCAAACAGTACAACAGGAGATGGCCAGGTCTTGATAATCATCTTGATACTGGACTTATTTGATGAGAAATTGTGTTTCATAATGTTAATTCATACAATTTTGTCATATGTTGATATTTACAGGTCCTTTCCTGGGTTCTTCGCAAAGAGAAAAGGAAAACATAGATTTTCTCCCCTTCAAAACCCACAGAAGAAAAAAGTTAACATTAAGGCATTCACCGTTTATGTATATTTGCTAAATAGTGGCTGCACTAGCACTCCTTCTGCAGCTGAGGAATTGGAGCTGAGCCAAGCTGGATTGGGAAAGAGGTCTCTTGACCTGACGGATGACATGGACCATGCCATGGTATTGTAACTACTATTTTAAAGGTTCATGAGGCAAGAAATGCACATGCGTTTTAAGTTTTTTACTGCTGATGGGCGATGAAGCGTTAAAAACCGAAAAGAATGAGCCCACTCGCGTATCTGTCCGTTGCCTTGAACAGGCTGTGTGCTGCATAATGCGCTGCAATTCTGGGTCCGAATTTCCCGCGCTGTCCGCGGATGTGACGTCAAATGACGCTGCATGCGCGTCCTCGACAGCTTCGGCTTTCCTCCGCTTGCGCCCAGCGGTCGGCGGATGTCTTGCAGCCTGAACAGTTATGTGAGCAGCGAGTAGAGAAATAACGTCACTTTATTACATTTTAATATTTTTTCATGCGAGAAAGTGACGGTTTAGTGTCCCAATCTGTTGTCAGTTTATCCAAATAACGTCTGTAAGTACTAGATTTGCTCCGACATTTTTCGGAGGAGTGCAGAGCCACACACGCAGCAGCAGCAGCAGCAGCAGCAGCGGCTCGTCACAGAGGCTGCAGCCGGGGAGCTGAGCTCATCGGCTGGGCAGCCTCTGTCCTCTGTCCTCCTCCTCCCAGGGAAGAAAACCAGCCGAGTAACTTCCCCACAGGTTTTTAGAGGTTTTCTGCCGGCTGGTTTAATTGTTTTTAGAAGATAAAAACAATGGAGGAGGAGAAATCTAACAGTGGCACTGTGGCAGTCGGATTAGTTCATTTGAATGAAAAGTGAAGCTTCAGGTGTGTGTGAGCAGCGCAGCCTTGGGGCTCTGTACGTACAAAAATCACCATATTTAGGCTACTTCAATAAATAAATAGTTTTACAATGAGCCGATTGATTCATCCGTGGTCAGTTTATGCAAACAACGCCTGTAAGGAAATTCTCCGACGTGTTCGGAGCAGTGCAGAGCCACTAGAGCAGCCGAGCGGCACCAGCGGCTCACAGAGGCGGCGGCGGCGGCCAGTGTGCTGCTGACCTGATGCCTGGGCGGTCAACCTCCGGGTGTCGCGGTAAATTGAGCACTGTACAATGAGCGCGGCATGGCGCATTTACTGTTTATTAACAGCCAGGCGGTGTGTGTGTGTCTGTGTCGTGAGACAGCAGGTAGAGGGGCTGACTGGCAGAGATGAGAGATAGTGAAAGCTGTTCTTTTTTTCTGTGAGAGACTGCTGCGGCGGACACAAACCAAACTGTGGCGGCTGATTAATGTAAAACACTGGTATAGTAACGTTACGCCGTTTCCAATTCAGCCACAGTGTCACAGCATCAGCTGCACTGCTGTGGAGAGTTGATGCGCGCTCCCGCACCAGCTTGGCTGATATGGCTGCAGTAACCCTGACGGCCGCTACGGCCGTTGTATCGCTAGTGAGTTTTATTCCTTATTCTTGCCTCAAGCACCTTTAATGAATAATAATTTTGACATTACAGAAGGGCTAGATGTACATTGTGGTCATGTTCAGGACTGCAACTAACGATTGTTTTCATTATTGATTAATCTGTCAATTATGTAAACGATTAATCGATTCGTTGTTGGTCAATAGCTAAAATGTTAAAAAATGTGGGAAAATATCAATCAGTGTTTCCCAAACCACAAGACAATGTCCTCAAATGTCTTGTTTTGTCCACAAACCAAAGAGAAATTCAGGTTATTGTCATAAATGAACAAAGAAACCAGAAATATTTTTTTAGAAGCTGAAATCTGAGAATTTTGACTTTAAAAAAAATTTTGATTATCAAAATATTTGACGATTAACTTAGTAATTGATTATTGTTTGATTAATAGTTCTCTAGTCATGTTTTACTGTTATTTTGATTAAATACTATTATATACAGCTATACTTATTATTATTTTGTAAAAACATCTAAACTATGGTAATTGTTTCCAGATACATAAAATTCTCGTTGAGGAGTATCCCAAAATGGAGGGGGTGGAAAGGTTGCTTTTCTACAAGGCCTCAGGTGCATTACATAATATTATTGTTAATTATTATTATTATATTTTAAAACATCTTTCCTTTGAGTAGTGGAAGGACATCATCAATATTGAAATCTCTTGTCTTACTGTCTGTGCAGGGGGCCATGGAAGAAGAAAATTGGTTGCCATAACTCCTGATGTTGATGGTTACACCGGGAGACTGATTCACAGTGCTTCGGCTGCCGGGAAGACCATCTTATACATTGCTCCACTGCAACAGGAACTGGATATGACACCATTGCCCTCAGATGCAGCTGAATTTCAAAAAACACCCAAGGCTGCATGCCAAAAATGCAAAGAACGCATGCCACTGCATATTCTGGCATTGCACATCCAGTCATGTATGGAGCCTCAAGATGATTATGATGATGATGAGGTGAATGCATATATCTAAGATACATTTTTCTTTACTTGTTTGTACACAATTTGTACAGTTGCCTAATCCTATGGTAATACACAATATTATAACACAGGTCCCAATATCTAACAAAGACTAAACTATAGCTACACCTAAAAGGCCAAATCGTTTTTGCTAGACCAGATTTAACCTTGTATTCCCAGAGGAAAAATTTACTGCTCAAAGCTTGCTCTTCTGTAGCTCCGGAGACAAATTTGAGATTCTCATCTCAGCCTCATTTTAGTTTCTATTTTGACTCAAATGTTTCTCATATGTTTCTCCTAAAATTCACTAGGAGCAATAGGTGAGACAGAGTAATTAGAGGGAGTCATACTTGAGATTTAAGGGAGATACCTTGCTAATCTCAATTCAGTGTTTTTAATGGCTCCTTTATTTCTCCTTGGAGAAGAAAATGAGCAATACTGGAGCTACAATGGAGCAATACTGGAGCTACAATGGAGCTATACTGGAGCTACAATGGAGCAATACTGGAGCTACAATGGAGCAATACTGGAGCTACAATGGAGCAATACTGGAGCTACAATGGAGCTATACTGGAGCTACAATGGAGCTATACTGGAGCTACAATGGAGCTATACTGGAGCTACAATGGAGCAATATGACACGCACACACACACACACGCTTTATAATTCTATAGCAAATGAGCTGACAGACAAATTGATTTCCCTTTTGCAATGAGTAATCTGAATATTTATTCAAAGTATAGTAGTAAGAGTATTTTGAGTATTTCAAGTAGCTGTAATAACATTAACAATACAGGCAGCATTTGTAAACATAGGTTTTTTGAACATGGTCGTTTCAACAAATGTCTATCAGTATGCCACATCCAATACTTCAGTGTTGTGGCCCTGATGCCGTGTTTCAAGTAGCTGTAATAATGACATAACTTTACAGTGCACATTGCACAACATTGCACAGCATTTAAAACAACATTTAAAAAGGGCCTTTTTTTGAACATGGATATTTCAGCAATGTCTATCAGTATGCCACATCCCATACTTTACAGTGTTGTGGCCCTGATGCTGTGTTTCAAGTAGCTGTAATAATGACATAACTTTACAGTGCACATTGCACAACATTTAACTTTAAAGGGATAGTTCACCCAAAATTGAAATTGTGTACTGTAAAGTTATGTTATTATTACAGCTACTTGAAATACGGCATCAGGGCCACAACACTGTAAAGTATTGGATGTGGCATACTGATAGACATTTGTTGAAACAACCATGTTCAAAAAAGGCCCCTGTATACAAATGCTGCACGAGGGCCTTAAAGTGATAATTCACCCAAGATTGAAATTTCACTCATCTACCCACCCTCATGTGGACTAAGGGCTGGGAGAAGTTTCGGCGTAGCAGTGCATGTCCATATGACGGTTGCAAATGGATACCAACTGTCTTCGTAACAAAAAGACACACCAAAAAACATCCAGATACCTCCATGCTGCTCGTATGTAATGTCTGTCTTGTATTGAAGCCCCGAAATGCGAAATTGTCCCGAAAAAAATTAAATAAGTCTATATTTCAAGCTCGTTTTGTAGCGGAAGCTTCTCGAAGCTCCTCTTCCCTGGAAAGAGGACAGACCCTGGTTTGTCCAAATTTGACAAACTGGGAAGAGGAGCTTCAAGAAGCTTCCGCTACAAAACAAGCTTGAAATATAGACTTATTTAATATTTTTCGGGACAGTTTCGCATTTCGGGGCTTCAATACAAGACGGACATTACATACGAGCAGCATGGAGGTATTTGGATGTTTTTTGGTGTGTCTTTTTGTTACTAAGACAGTTGGTATCCATTTGCAACCGTCATATGGACATGCACTGCTACGCCGAGACCCCCTGTAACTCAGAGAAGCCACGGAGGACTCTGAAACTTCTCCCAGCCCTTAGTCGACATTAGGGGGAGTAGATAATGAGTGAAATTTCAATCTTGGGTGAACTATCCCTTTAAGCCCCTCATGCAGCATTTGTATACAGGGGCCTTTTTTGAACATGGTCGTTTCAACAAATGTCTATCAGTATGCCACATCCAATACTTTACAGTGTTGTGGCCCTGATGCCGTATTTCAAGTAGCTGTAATAATTACATAACTTTACAGTGCACATTGCACAACATTGCACAGCATTTAAAACAACATTTAAAAAGGGCCTTTTTTTGAACATGGATATTTCAACAATGTCTATCAGTATGCCACATCCCATACGTTACAGTGTTAAGAACTTTACCGTGCACATTGCAAAACATTGCACAGCATTTAAAAGAACAAAAAACTTTTTTTGAACATGGACATTTCAATGAAGGTTGCAATACTTTACAGTGCTGTGGCCCTGATGCGGCATTTGTTTATGAAGGCTTTTTTGACCTTGCTTTTCTCCACCGGTGTCCATCCATCCAGGATACTACAGCGCATGATGTAAGCTGCAAGAATAAAAAAAACAGAGAAAAGAAAGCACAAATTACAAATGGCATAATGTAACAGCAGTTACAATGACAGTATTTAGAGTTTTTTTTATCCAGATGTCACATAATTCACATTGAAATATCTCTATGGTTCACACGAGGAAATTCAGTAAAACTGTGAGGTCACTGAAACAATCAAAACATTAAATGTAGCTATGTGATACATGGGGTTCCAACACTTCAGAAACTATGCCAAATGTGGCCAGATATTGTGATGAATGTGAGAAGGGTCAGAAAAAAGAGGGGAAACCAAACTAGAAATAAAAAGTAGAATTACAAATTCATTTTTGAAAATAATTTGTGCTTCTTTATGTTATGTATTTTTACTGATGGATTTCCACAACCTTTCCATATTTCCATAAATTGTTAACAATGAGCAATGTACTTACTTAGAATGCCATTGACTTTGAACTTATCCAGGACTGTCTTCCCATCTGGCACCTTCCCGTGCTTCCCAAAGGCCACAGCATTTCGGCACTCCTCTGCTGTAAAAAACTCATCAAAAAGAAGATGGAACAATCTGAGGCAGTCCTTCTTTGCTTCTGCATGTATTGCAGCCAGGCGGGTGGAAGACACGAATAGGCCACTTTCTGGATACAGCTCTTGCTTCCCAGATCTGTGTTTTGGAGCCCCAACACCAGCCTGAGGTTGGATCTGTTCCACTTTGTCCAGAAAGCTTTTTAATGCCTCGAGGTGCTCACCACCTGTAACATAAAATATGAATTACCTTACAGGGACACAGAAGCAAAAATAAACTAAAGAAAAGGAAGAGACTAGTTTTTAAAAAATCAAGAGATTTCATGATGGGCTAAGATTTTTTACCAGATTGTTAAAAGCTTTTAAGTTTTAGTTTAATTTGGTACATTAGGAAAATTGTGAGAGAAAAAAGTAATAGTGTTAAAGGAACAATTAACTGCAACAGAGAGACAAAATGTACTTACTCATACTGCACAGCACATCCTGCAGTTTGGCGTTCTCCTCCACTAATTTTTCCACCTCTGCCTCACATGCCCTGCATGGCCTCCATGATCTGTCTTCTCTTGATTCAGGGAAACTGAAAATTGGCTCTCCAGATTCTGGAAGTGGATCACGCTCAATGATGAAAGTATCTGCAGATGACGAGCATGAAGAAGTCTCATGTTCAGACGTACTAGGCTGGCTCTGGTCCCCAAGAACAGCAGGTTTTTGGTTTTTACCAGGACTGTACAACATTTTGAGAAAGCTTTCTTTGGGTGTTACAGTCGGAGCTGGTGGCTGTCTTTGGTGATCCAAATCCACCAAAACAGGTTGTTCTGACAGGTCTGAAGATGTGGGCAGTGCCGTGTGAGATCGGTGATGCTTTGGATACTGCGAAAGGTTGGAACAATGTGTGACTGGAGACAGAGTGAGTGCATACTGGTGGAGCGGCTGGACAGGTGGATGCGTATGTGGCGATGACTGGGAAACTGGAACCTGGTACTGTGGCCAGGCAGTTACAGGCTGGTGCTGTGGCTGGATAGGTAAAGATGACTCGGTAGGTGGAGGTTGGTACACTGGCCAGGTAGTTGGAGGCTGGATGACGTTGTGGTCCACAGTATTTGGATGATCCTGTACTGAGGTGGACTGACCTGCTTGAGGTAGTGATGGAAGGTTGTAAAATCGTTGAGCAGCTGCATCTCTTTTTTTCATGTCTTTCTTTGTGGCCTTCTTGGCATCCACTGTCTTTTTAACTGTTCCAACGAAGTCCACTGTGGCGGTGTAGAACTTGTTGTCGGACCATCTTGCAAGTACTTCTTCCCCTGGCTTCAGATCTCTAAGGCAGGTGGTGGGTTTATCATCTTTGCTTAGTATATCACAGGCATTAAAAATCTTTGCCGTGTATCCGTCTTCAAAGGTCAACAATACAAAAAGTCCTGAAAATGAACAGAAATAAAGGAGATTTTGAGTAAACCAGTACAGGCTAAAAATCAATCTATCTATCTAAGGTGATGCCCCGAGGTTTTGTTTAACCCTATATGATTAATCAATAACTTGATAATACGATAATTTATGAAAAGTGACCATAACTGGTCATGAATCATTATCCTCCAAAAACCCTACATTGTCAATACATTTTAAATAATTAAATTCTATAATCTACAATAAAGCGGCAACAGAGTTTCTGTAGGTATCAACAGTTAGAGACCTATTTGCACTTTCATGCCTATCCTGGAAAAAAGTTGCTACTTTTTCTGATGAGAGAATTTTATTTTATTTAAATAAAAGAAATTTAAATCAATTTCCCAGCCCCAAATGTAGTGATAATTTGACCAATAGAGTTGTAAAATTCTGTCACTAAAATGCATACAGTTTCAAGTGGGGGTTACTCTCACCTTTCTTGACATTTCTTTTTAAAAAAATCCTGTTAATCAATGTTTGCAGCTGAAGTTTGCCAATATATTGATAATAATAATCCAAGTGATAAGAGACCAGAGACTGTCAAATATTTTGGTTTTTATAGTGTCCAAAGTAAGTTAGAAATGACATTCATGCCAAAAATTAGCTAAGCCATGTAGTGAAATGATAACTCAATTACCATCTGAGTCATCTTTGGGTGAGCCGGGGTCTGGTTCATAAAAACACATCTTCTTCGGTGGGTTTCGCGCTCTTTTGGGCATCTCTTTCTTGGTATTTCCTGCTGGGCCATCCATTCTGTTAAATACATAAAAGTACAATATTTTAATTATTTAAAAAGGTAGTTCAATGTCTTATTTTAGTTACTAGTTTTATCATGTTATAATTTGGTACAGCAACTTGTTGAAACATTTGGATACAGAGATGTGTTACTGTAACCATATCAGACAACTCAGGAACTGAAAAACATGGGTCTTTCAGAGGATATATCCTCTTAAATTTCAACACATAACAATTTTGTCCACAGCAAGCACTTTAAATATGCATGAGGCTCCAATGCAAATATCTTAATTGCCAAAAATGCCATACATCATGTTAAGATTTGATCATCAAATCAAACTTGCTGTCTTGTTTGCTAATTACCTATATAATAAAATATGATTAACCACCCACAGAAATATGAAGAATTAATTATGAACACATGAATACGTATATAAAATCATGTTTAAGTCATGAAACAATAAGCAGTATGATCTGCTCTGAGACGCTGGAGGTGTGTGCTGGAGATGCTGAACTCTGTCCAGCTGCCTGCAGAAATCCCTTTTAAACATCCACCATTACAACAAGCCTTGTTTAGAGCTGTCTTGATAAACAACATGGATAATACTGAAAAAATAACATTCATTAGCCACTTCAATCTAATTCGGCACATATTTTGTAGGTAAATGTGGACTCCTTTCTAAATGACCAGCTATCAGGCATCCATCACAATCATAGTCATGTTAATTTGAAGATTTTTTCAGTGGAGTTCAGTATTATTTTACTCACTTCATTGTTTGTGAAAAAAAATCCCAAAGAGCATATTCTTTACATAAAGATATTACCACAATAAATTAACCAATTAATGATAGCTAACAGTTAATCATAATAAGTTCATGGCCACGTGTGGCCCGGGCCTCACTAGCTAAGTTAGCTTCACTATTAGCCGCATGTGCCGACCAGTTTCTTCGAAAAAAGTATCTCAACCAACATAAACACTCGCCACCTAAATGTTTGCAAAGTTTTACCCAAGTTACGCTTTACAAAGATATCGCTTACCTTCTTTTACGTCCCGTAACGGTTCCTTCTGCCTCCATCTGTTTTTTTTCCTTCTGCCTCCCGCACTGGCGCACTCCAACCGTTAACGTAAGACTTTACGTCAGTCAGACCTAGAGTGCCAATCAATGACCAATCATGATGCAGCAATTGTGACTGATGGCGCTCTCTCCCAATGAAATGTTGACGTTAGGGCTGCATCATCTACTGGGTTCAAAGTTCACAACTTGTTTGCGCCAAATCTTTACAGTCTATGCCCCAAATGCAACTCGTTGAAGAAAACAAAGATGCAGCTCCTGTAAGTGGTAAGTGTATAAAGCTACACCTTTTCCTTATGAGTTAATCTTGTTTTAGTTAGTTTTGCATGTACATATGCAGTTATTTCTTGAGTTTTGTAAAGCCTCGTTTTAGTTTTTAATTTCAGTTAACTGAAATTATTTTTTTTTTTTACTAGGGCCGGGATTTTATTGACTACACAACAATTAACATTACATTACTTTTTTTTTTTTTTTTAATCGAGCCGGCCCTATTTTTTACATTCATTATTTCGACATCGCCATTTCGCCAGTAAGATCTTGTGCATTTTAAAAATGTGAAATCAGTGTAACTTAAACTACTAGCTTATTAATGTTACCGTGATCGTTTTCATTTTGACTATGGTTTATTTATCTTTATTTAAATCAATGTCTTTTTAATAGGAAAGGTTGCACATGTGTATAATTATTCCATTTCTGTAACCCTTTTTAGTCACAACAAATTGCATATCATATTTTGTGCACCACTATATGTAAACTTATAAATGTATGAACCTGTGCATTTTTTTCTGTCATTTTTTGTCATCCCTAGGTTCATTGTCCCTGCAGCTCCATTTTTGACACCAGTCAAGCATTAATATTGCTCTTCAATAGAAGATACAGATGATAGTGAGGTGAGTCTTTATTACACCACCTAGTAAAACACAAGCTTCACACGCTAACACCAACACTCACTCCACCCAAATTGACCACCTATGAGAAATTTGGGACCAATGTATATACATACACAGTATGTATGTTATGGCATGCCGTTCAGGAAATTAACATTTGAATATATGGAATGAAACTCTGAATATATTGATTGAACCTTGAATATATGGAATTACGTCTGAATATATTGAATGAAACTCTGAATATATTGATTGAACCCTGAATATATGGAATGAAGTCTGAATATATTGAATGAAACTCTGAATATATTGATTGAACCTTGAATATATTGAATGAAATATGGAATGAAACTTGACTGACGTCATCAAGGCACTTCCGTGATCTTGTTTGTTAAAGTGTAAGATGTGTAGGCTACGGTATGCTGCTGCAATAAGTGAGTGACAGCAGCCAGCTCGGAATCTCGTAGCAGCGCCTTGAGGCTCCCGTTGCGGGCGATGGTCGGGTCTTGGCGTTTTTACTCGGACTGTAATTCCTTTTCTTTGCGGTCCTGACAACCAAACCACGTTGTCACCAAACCACGTTGTCACATTATACGAGTAGCAGATACGAGTCAGCCAGCTCTGATTCTGAATATTTTGAATACACACTTAGCAACGAAGAAAAGTAAATAGTCGGGGTGAGGCGCTGGACCGTCGGGACTGCCACCGGCTGCAGGTGTTGTGCATAAAAGAGGCTGCCTGCCGAAAAACAACTGCCCCCACAGGCAGTCTCTTTTCGGCACAACACAGGCTGTGGCCGAGCAGAGCTGGAGCCGAGTGGGGTGAAGCTGCAGTACCAGAGGCTGCAGTTTTCCCCGGTGCATCAACCAGACTGTGTGTCCTTTCTCTCACTGCTACCTAGACACACAAATAGCCTATGGTGAAATCTTTGCTTTAGCAATTTCATAAATAAAATGAAACTTTCAATTCAATAGGGGGTGTCAGTTTATATTGCCTAATAGGCTAATGCCTTGATGACGTCAGTCAAGTTTCATTCAATATATTCAGAGTTTCATTCAATATATTCAGAGTTCATTCCATATATTCAAGGTTCATTCAATATATTCAGAGTTTCATTCAATATATTGAAATGTTAATTTCCTGAACGCCATGCCATAGTATGTATGTGAATACATACATAGGTATATATATATATACAGTACAGGCCAAAAGTTTGGACACACCTTCTCATTCAATGTGTTTCCTTTATTCTCACTGAAGGCACCAAAACTATGAATGAACACATGTGGAATTAACAAAAAAAGTGTGAAATAACTAAAAACATGTCTTGTCTTCTTTGTCTTCTCTTTCTTCTTTTCTTCTTCCTCCTCCTCCTCTATCTCTGACCCCTCCAATTCTAGTTTCTTCAAAGTAGCCACCCTTTGCTCTGATTACTGCTTTTTGCTCTTGGCATTCTCTTGATGAGCTTCAAGAGGTGAACCTGACCTGAACATGGTTTTCACTTCACACCTGTGTGCCTTGTCAGGGTTCATTAGTGGAATTTCAGTGAGAATCTACAATGTAAATAGTGATGAAAATAGAGGAAATGCATTGAGTGTGTCCAAACTTTTGGCCTGTACTGTATATATACACACACACATACATAGGTATATATATATATATATATATATATATATTGTACTATGAATATATGTATGTTTCAAGTGTGTATCTCTACTGTTGAATTTTTTCCAGGCAAACAGTTGGGCACATTTGAAAATGGCACAGAGGAACAACTCACGCTGGAGGAGAAAAGTGAAGAGCCAACAAAATACTTGCAAAAGATACAGAAGAAAGGTTAGGAAATTTACATTTTATTATTTGTTTATTGTCAATTGCAGTGGTTGAATATAAGTACATTTACTCAAGCGTTGGTACTTAACTTGCCACTTAATATTTCCACTCCACTACATTTTGGAGACAAATATTTTATTGTTTACTCCACTACATTTATTTGGGTTAGGGGCTGCCAAAGCACCACATTTATCTAAATGATTTAACTGATGCAGATAGTCAGATAAATGGTTTAATATCAGATCTGGTAATCGGCCATGTCAATAATCAGCCCACCTCCGGTACACAGTACATGTAAATATATATGTAATTTACTTTACTAGTTTTGACACTTAAGTATCACCTCTGAAACAGATTCAATAAAATATTAACATTTTAATCAACATGAAAGGGCGATTTATAGCAGGATTTGTCATATACTGCATTGGTTTTACCCAGGTATGGCTAATAAAATTGCATGCAAGTATTAAATATGTTAAATGTATTATTCTCTGTTCTGCAGGACCCACAAGGACTGGAGAACAGAGGTAATGAATGTACAAAAATGTAAACAACTCTGTTAGACATGTAAGAAATTGCATGTTGTAAAGCTTTAAATTTTGATTGATTGCAGTCTAATTTCAAAGAAAAGTTAATGTATCCAATAAATCACTGTTACTTATGTGAGAGTTGTGAACCTCACTTGGTTTGTCAAGGTTACTGGCAGTTCAGGTGACTAAATAATGTAGTAATGTGTTTAGCAGAAGTATAGTGAAAAATAAACATGTCTAGTATACTGCTTTGCAACAATTTGTGTAAATGAGTTATTGCTATAAGAAAACAAACTTGCTAAATACATTGGGACTTTTTTTTCTAGAATCAACACACTCGAGGTCAGATGACTGCCGCACCGAGCAAGAGACCAGTTCCGCTAATCTGGAAGCTGATGACGTTGCGGATCTGGAGGACTCTTCGATCACAAATTTGTGTGACCTCCATAACACAAACCATACATCCCAGTGCAATGGACACACAAGTGAGATGCATCACTCTGGACTTAATGTTGAATCAGATCCTGAAGAGCCTTTTCACATAGATACATCTGCTGATCACCTACCTGAATTTGTTGAAGAAGGGACTTTAGATGAAAATGTGTTATTTGACGATGACCTGTCATTTGATGATGACCTGTCATTTGATGATGACCTATCATTTGAGGACGGTTTAGGGCTAAACCAAGAGGAGGGAACAGAACCCAGAAGCCCTACAAACACTGGAGATCATCCAATTTACAGAGATGCGCCAATTTCTGTTGCAGAGAGTCTTCTCCTCATAATGACTTTTGCAAATAGACACAAAATAACAGGAAAAGCTCTCAGTGACTTGCTTTCCCTAATCTCTCTGCACTGCCCCTCTGATATCCAGACTGAATGTCTTCAGAATTTACACAAATTTAAACAATTTTTTGACGATTCCTCCTCTCCGCTTTTGCACAAATACTGTAGTGCATGCTTCATGGCTGTTGAGAGTACAGACAACCAGTGTAAAACCTGTGAAGCCAATGTGTTGATGGAGGGGTCAACTTCCTATTTCATTGAGGTTCCCATTGAAGCACAACTGAAGAGATTGTTTGCTAAGGAAGGTTTTGAAGAAAAACTTATGTTCAGGTTTAATAGACATAAAAAGTGTCATGACAGTGTTGAGGACATATATGACGGAGAAGCCTATCAGAAATTGACTACTTGTAATGGCCCTCTCAGTGATCCCAGAAACATTTCTTTAATGTGGAACACTGATGGCATTCCCATTTTTAAGTCTTCAAAGTTTTCTGTGTGGCCTTTTTATTGCGTCATAAACGAGTTAAACTTTGTTGAACGCACTAAACGAGAAAACATGATATTTGCAGGTCTTTGGTTTGGGGACTCAAAGCCGTCAATGTTGACATTCCTTGAACCACTATGTGACACTCTGAACAAAATCGAAAGAGATGGAATTTCTGTTCAGTTTGCAGGAGCTCAAGAGCCTTTCATATGCAAAGCCTTTACCATTGCAGGGACCTGCGATCTGCCTGCAAAAGCATTGGTACTTAATACTATTCAATTCAATGGACAGTTTGGGTGTCAAAAGTGTGAACAGCCAGGTCAAACAGTAAAGACAGGAGAAAGAGGTCATGTCCATGCCTTTCCTTTCCAGAAGACAGATCCAAAAGGCCCGCCTCGTACCCACAAGGGGTTTGTAGATAATGCTAAAATGGCCTATGATTCCAACAGCATTGTACGTGGGGTGAAGGGACCTACCTTTCTCAGTAGACTAAAAAGCTATGATTTGGTCTTGGGTACAGGTATAGACTATATGCACTCTGTACTACTGGGAGCAATGCGTCTATTGATGTTTTTGTGGTTTTCCACAGAGTTTTCCCGATGTGCATTCAGTATGGTTAGGTCAATCAGAGAAGTTGACAAACGCATGAAAGAAATAAGACCACCATTTTTGATTAGATTCCCTCGTTCTGTGTCCTCTCACAGAATGTTCTTTAAAGCATCTGAGTATCGGTCCATTTTGCTGTTTTTTGGGCCAGTTGTATTCCGGGGCATTCTTGCAGGCCTGTACTACAGCCATTTCCTGCTCCTTAGTGAAGCGATCTTCATTCTTATGATGGAGTCAATAACCCCTGCGCAAATAGATCATGCTGAAAAACTACTTTGGAATTTCTGTTCTCAAATGAGTGGACTTTATGGTGAACGATACATGACAGCCAATATCCACTTACTTGTCCATTTAGCAGATAGTGTAAGAGCTCTTGGACCTCTGTGGACACACTCTTGCTTTCACTTTGAAGACAAAAATGGGTACATACTTCGTCTTATACATGGGACCCAGAATATACCTGTCCAAATGGTTAATGCTGTAAAGACTATACAATCTCTCCCTAGCATCACACAAAACATAAAGCTGAACACAGTAGCTACTGAGTTTTTGGCCAGAATGACAAATGGCATTAGTTATCAAGCTAGTAATGTTGTCAATAGTGTGGCCATGATAGGAGCATCATTCAACAGATGTCTTGAACCTGATGATATGTCTCTTCTGGAACAGTTTCTTGGTCAGGGTTTATATACTAATGTTGTCAAGGCATATAACAGAGCTCAAATAGGGAAAACGGTTTACACTTCCAAGCAGTATGTCAAAGCCAAAAGACGGAACAATTCCACAGTGTTATTTTGTGATGGTATGCAGATCAAATACGGCCAGATTGAATTATTGTGTTCCTACAAAGAAACCAGTGAAGGTCAAAATGAGATGAATCTTGTATTTGTGAATGAATTTGCAGTTGCAGGCATAAATCTTCTAAGGGACACTTTAACAGGTGGGACATGTTTCCATATTGTGAGCCTCTTGGAAGTTCCTGTAAAAAGGACAGTAGTTGGACTTGAAAGTATTTTGGGAAAGTTGATGTTCATTGATCTGTCCTCAATGCCTGGTATTGTGTTTGCTGCACATTTCCCTAACAAACTTGAAAGGGACTAAACATATTATGAACTCAAAGACATGATATTATTGTGAACAGAAGAGCCCATGATTTCACCAACTAGTAGAAATTCCTTACTGAAAATGTAAAGTCTCAAGTTGATGGGCAGATAGTGTTGTGATGCCATACCAAGACAAATGTCAGTGATCTCAACAGTTTTATTAATCTATTACCACACAAATAGGTCACTTTGGGGCTTAACATGAGAAGATACAGACATCTGAATATACTACATTGACACCACTAATGGTCTGAGTTTTTGAAGTTTTTGTTGGCATTTTGTAAAATACTTTTCTGCAATGCAAATGTCAAAAGTGACTTTCTGTTTACTGTTTTGATAGTTATTTTCCTAACTATTTTCACAAATGTGTTCACTATTGGAGGCAATGGTAGTGGTAGTAGTATGTTTAAGTGATAAAAAGTGCTATATTCTGATATTGGACTTTTTATCACTTAAACATACTACTACCACTACCATTGCCTCCTTGAAATAGTAACTTTATTGCTCTCAAATTACCAATAAATGACTGTTGTTTTTATTTTACGTTTTATGTGGTTCATGAAAAAAACCTGAATTATGTGCATTGGAATACTTACAATTATTCATAGAAAATGTAATTAATATAAAAGCAGAAGGTCTTTGCAACCTACAATCATAAATTTTCAATCAATTAATTCTGAGTACAGTTATACATAATTTAAAAAAAAAAATCATGTGGATTACAATAAAGTCAACATGATTAAAAACAACCAAAACATTGATCTAAGTCTGAGAAATCAATGAGTGCTTTTGGAGAGCTCTTCATTTGTTCTGTCTGAGCTTAGTATGAGATGGATAAACTGAAGCTAGAATGAGAATAGATTGAGTTTATAGAGAGAGCTCTCTGATTTCTCTGCAAGATATCACAAAGAGACATACAATTTGAGAAACTCTGAGAATTATATTAGAGCTTGTTGAGATCTCTTCTGAAACTTAAAAGGAGACTAAATTGAGATTTAGTGCATCTTATTGCTCTGGAGAAAAAGATGAGACACAGGAGAAATAACCCTTAGTCTCAGTTTGCTGTCACACAGATCTCATAGTTGTCTAGGAGAAGTAAATGAAACATTTTTGAGATCTCTTTTTGAATTTTCTTTTCCTCTGGGTTTAGGGCAGCATGATTAAAAAAAATCCAATCATGATTGTTTTGACATTGCAATTAATTTCATGCACAGCTACACTACTTCCTGAAATAAGCCAGCTCGTTTAATTCCTGTCTTACATTATTGGACCAATTGATTAATCCAGGTGTGTCTGACCACTGTGACTAGTCAGACACACCTGGATTAATCAGTTGGTCCAATAATGTAAAACAAGAATTAAACGAGCTGGCTTATTTCAGGAAGTAGTGTAGCTGTGCATAAAGTGAATTGCCATATCATTTGCAATATTACAACCATAAATAATTGAATTAGTAGAGAAAACATACTTACACACTTACTTGCTGTATGACCACATTTTCTAAAATTTGATTATTTGTTCTTTATAGGACTGGCTAGATGAAGGTGATGTTGAAATTCTTTCCGTCACAAATTCAACAGTTGCGCAGCACAACATTGAGTCCAGAGAAGAGGAAAAGGTTATAATGTCGGACCTAGATCTGTCTACATTTATGCATCATTTTCAAACTATCTCTACAGTTGATTTGACCGTCTGTCATTTACAGGTTGAAAAGGAATGCCCTATATGCTCAAGATGCTTTCCAGCAGACAACATTGCTCTGCATGCGAGCCAGTGTGGTGAAAGGTAATGTTGTGTAATGTTATCCATTTTAGTTTAACAATTTCAGCCCTTCTCATATGCAATTTCTTGTGTTAAACCTGTGCTTTATTACAGTATGCTTTTCCAGCTTTTCAGACTTAGAAATATGTTTAAAATGTTGGATACTTGCTTTAGAGGACGTGGTACTTGCTTTAGAGGACGTGGAAGTGCCATATCATGAGGCAGGCACAGCTGGTTCTGGCCTCAGTGCCCAATGGTAAAGTGAGAGGGGTCGCGCCCCTTGATATGTTGGCCAATCACAGCTGATGTCCAATGTAACATTTAAAAGCCCCTGAAATGGGCATAATAGGTCCTCATTAATTTAATAAATGCATTGATATAAATATGGCATTTCTGAAGTTTACAGTAACCTGAGTTGTACATTCTAGATACCCTGAAGTAATATGAGTGTTGGTGTGTTTAGTTCAATGGGCTGACAACCTATCCACCATGGTTTCAGGCTTATTCTCTGCTTGCTAGAATGGACTGCTTTAAGGTCTCCAGTCTCTTAATTACGGTGGCCTGGAGGTGCAAATCAACATTACAAAACATAAAACACTTTTACAAATTCTGAAACAAATTTACATTTCAGAAAACAAAACTACAAGTCTTAAAACAAAGTTACATTTCAGAAAACAAATTTACATTTCAGAAAACAAAATTACATTTTAGAAAACAAAATTACATCTCAGAAAACACATTTACAAGTTGCAAAACAAAATTACAATTCAGAAAACAAATTTACAAGATGCAAAACAAAATTACATTTCAGAAAAAAAAATTACAAGTTGTAAAACAAAATTACATTTCAGAAAAAAAAATTACAAGTTGTAAAACAAAATTACATTTCAGAAAACAAATTTACAAATTGCAAAACAAATTTACATTTCAGAAAACAAAATGACAAATAACATAACACTTTTACAAAGACCAAAACACTTTTACAATATCTGAAACAAATTTACATTTCAGAAAACAAATTTACAAGACACCAAACACTTTTACAAACACCAAGACACATTTACAAGTGGCAAAACACTTTGACAAACTGCAGAAACAAATTTACAAAAAGGCCAACATCAACCGGAAAGGGAATGTACCAACCCCGGGGTTGACCCGGAAGTGAACGAGGAGCGGTCATGACGAGTTCTCGTCGTCAATGGAGAAGCTAATGGAGACCTGAGATGAGCGAAAGGCAAGCACATGAGCCGACTATCTAGTTTTTGACCAAGATGGAGTGCGAGCGAGCCGTGTTTTGCCCTTTTTGCGGACGATATATGCAACGGTTAACACAGTTTTGTTTTTCGTGTGGTCTGTGTTTAGATGTTTTAAATGGCATGGACCAGATCGACGGAGAGGATATGCTGCAGCACTGCAGAAGATATTTTAATGAGGGACACACATATACTGTCATTGTTGACATGATGTCATGTTTGCATGGGGTTCAAATCAGCTTGAGGTCTCTCAAGAGTAAACTGAATGCAGCCGGCTTGTATCGCCGTAAACATTACTCCTCCACAAACGCCGTGACAAGGGCCATCCGACTGGAGCTTCGCGGACCGGGACAGCTGTTCGGCTACCGCACCATGTGGCAGGTACTTAAACAAAAATACGATCTGCGAGTGAGGAGAGATCAAGTGATGCGTTTACTGCGGGTGCTCAATCCCCGTGGTTGTGAGAGGAGAGCACACAGACGGTTCATCAGAAGAACGTACCACTCGATGGGACCAAACTACGTGTGGCACGCCGATGGCTATGATAAATTGAAGCCATTCGGTTTGGCTCTTTCAGGGTGTATAGATGGCTTTTCACGGAAAGTGCTGTGGCTAGAGTGTGGGCCGACAAACAACGACCCAAGTGTGATCGCTCACTATTTTTTGTCATGTGTGCGTAACCTTGGTGTCACTCCCATGAGACTGAGGACCGATTGCGGCACGGAGAACGGGACCATGGCCGCAATTCAGTGCACCTTACGCCACGACCACAACGACTACTTCTCCGGAGCATCCAGCCACATGTATGGCTCATCCACAAACAACCAAAGGATTGAGTCTTGGTGGTCCATCTTCAGGAAGGGGAGGTAAGTGGTCTCATTAAGCCATTTACATGTAAAATTTAATTTCATCCATTCATTCAAACATATAAACCATGACTTATTATATTTTTCAAATCAATTTCTATAGGTCTCAGTTCTGGATGGAGCTATTTGCAGACCTGAGGGATGCCGGATACTTCAATGGTAGTCATGAGCATCAGTGTCTACTGAGATACTCCTTTGGCGATGTTCTCCAGAAAGACTTGGATGAGTGTGTCAGATTGTGGAACAGTCACAGGATTCGCCCCTCGAGAACAGCGTCATGCCCAGGAGGAGTGCCCAATGAGCTCTACTACTTACCACACAGGTAATACTATGGTGATAGATTTGATGTTTGTATTTGTTTTCTTTTATCTTAAATATTAAATGTAATTATGTCCTTCTGTTTGATACAGGTTTGGCTCCAGAGACTGTGGTTTTAAAGTTGAAGAGGCAGAACTGGATGCCTTTCCCGAGGCTCGACTCACAAGAGCTCCATGTGGGGACACTAACATACAGGATTACCTGGACTCATCCATGGACAGCAATCATTTACAGAAGCCAGGGAACTGGCAGTCTGCAACTGAACTGTATCTGAAACTAAAAGAAATTGCTCAGCTATGAATGGAAGAGAGGTTTATTGTAATGGTGGAACATGTACACAAAGTGTCTCAAATAGAGACCCACAGCTTCATTACAGTAAAGCAAAGAATGAGCAAACTTTTTTTTGTTAGAGAGAACAAAATCTGTAATTGTAATAGTGGAACATGTACACAAAGTGTCTGAAATCGAGACCCACAGCTTCATTAAAATAAAAAAAGTAATGAGCAATCTTTTCTTAAATAGAAAACAAAATCTCTTGATTTTTTTTCCCATTCAGAGACAAAAACAGACAACAGTTAAGTGTCTGAGCAAAAAACATGCTCACATAAAAACCGCTTTAACAAAACCAGCTGCACCTTTAAGTGCACCATTGACACCAGCTAGGGGTTATCTAGTCATATGGCTTAAAAAAAGCCAAATCCTGGACTATTTTGAATTCCAAAGTCCATTTGTGACTTAAACACACTGTATGGTTCGAGGAGTGGTAACTTCAACAGGTTTGAACATGTATTTGCCATTGGGAACAGAGAGTCATCCAGGAGAAAAGAAACATACAAACCTTCACAGTCAAGGAGGTAGTCAGCCCAGTAGGCCAAGGTTTGACTTTCTTTTCGTCTCATGTTACTCCCTGAAGGGCTGAGGTCAGGTTTGAAGAGTCTTTCTAGTTCAAAGCCAGTGAGTCGCTTCTCAACATGGCACAGGACAGGGGTCAGCAAAGAAGGTTGTTGCTGTAGTGCAGTAGTGATGTGTCGGTCGTGAACGATCCGGCTCTAAGAGCCAGCTCTTTGAAGTGAACGACGGGAGCCGGCTCCTCATTGGGAGCCGTTTTAGTTTTTTTTTTTTTTCTCTGCTTATTGTAGTGAAAGCCACAGGTCGACGGGGGAAGGGGGTAAAAACGAAACTAATCAACCAGCACATCCAGCACGAGCCTGTGGCAGCACGCCTCTCTCTCTCTCTCTCTCCCTCCCTCTCGCTGGTGCGGGCACTCACGCAGGCACATGGACAGGTAGGGTAGTGACAGTAATAAACAAATGCGCTAAATCGCGCTAATGCGTTCAAATTGCTATTTTGACGGGGGGGGGGGGGGGGGGGGGGGGCATTTAAATAAGCAGTAAGCAGTTCAAAGGCAGAGTGTAGATTGTGCAAGGTGAAAATCTCATATGGAGCAGGCTCCACAAACAACCTGCATAGGCACATGTTCATCCACAAGTAGTGCAAAAGAAAAGTTAATCTGGAGCCCTGGATGGGTCTTTGTTTTTTATAGGCCTACTTTATAATTTATTTTTGTAGCACTCTGTTCAAGGTTGAGTGTGTTCAGTAAATAAAGGCACATAAATGATAAATATTTGATATAATGTTTGTTTTTTACATTAGTAATTCATTTTACACACAGTTTTGCATTATTTTGGTGATAAATATACTTTAAGCAACAGAAGATCTGAAGAGCCACTTAGGAGCCAAGAGAGCCGGCTCTTTTTAGTGAGCCGAGCCAAAAGAACTGGCTCTCCAAAAAGAGCCGGAATTCCCATCACTATACTGGAGGGCTGAAAGACCATCTTTGAATCTACAAAGTGAATAAAAACACTTTCACGGCTGTGTACTGACAACTGCATGTAAATTATTTAAAGAAAAGTGTTAGAGGTTCTCAAGCAATTACAGTCCACCTAAACGTGTAAAAAAAAAAAAAAAAAAAACATTTGGGGTTGTTTCTGTGTTAAAAATTAAATTTCTTACGATTTGCACATGGCAAGGTAGGTGTTACAAAACTAAGGCTGTCAGTTGTAACACACTATGGCACAAATGTTGTCACAGTGACTACAGATGTGCATGTCATCATGAAAGTCATATAAAGAAAATCACATCATAAAAAATATGATCTTACCTGTCAATTACAGATGAGTTGCGGCCAATTATATACCATTGAAGGTAGTCTGCCACTATTCCTTTCTTTTCTTCCACAGCAGTCACATGTCTCAGACAGCCAGCTGTCTGTAACATTGTGCTGTGTCTCATGACACAGTCTTGCAGAGCATCCAATGAAGGAGCATTATCAATCTGAAAGACATAAAAAACAGCATGAACAGACCAGTTAAAAACTCTATATCCTTGTTTTTTTCTCCACTGCATATACAAGAGGGTGTAACCGTACCTTATCAAAAACTAATACATTAAGCCAATGATGTGTATGTGATACAGGAAATAAAACTGTCCTAAGTAGGTAAGTCTCTGTCCTCCCACACTGTAACCTTAAGCTATTCTCACCTCTTGCATAGCTCTCCCTATTTCTTCATCTGTTATTACATCAACTGTTGATTTGAATGAAGTCTGGCCGGCAAGGTAATGTACAAGGTCCTCTGACAGGAAATGGGGTCCTGGACCTCCATGTACAACTGACACAGCAATCATCTTTCCTGCCAGGAAGTATTCGTCCTCCCTGACAGCTGTGAATGAAATCATAATGAAAAATTAAAAACACACAATACATTATACATTTTAAGATTTTGAGGAAGAAATGTTATGCCATGTGATATGTTTCATTGTACTTAACCAACCATTAGTATAGTACACATCTAACCCTATGCATACCATTTGCATTGTACACCAAAAAACGATGTCCTTCTAGTCCATCAAAAATGGGACGGTCTTTCAGGTGCTTCATTATAAGAGTTAAAAATTCTCTCCTGGGACCTCCCGTGTCAATTCCCTCCTCAGTGACACCAGCATCGCCAGTGAATCGGACCAGCATGTCACAGTTTTCTGTAAAGGTGCATCTCAATAAATTAGATCATCATGGAAAGGGTCATTCATTTTAATTGTTAAAATCAAAAAGTTAAACTAATACATGATAGAGATCCATGACAAACACACTTAAGTATTTCATGTATTTATTAAGTATAATCTTTATTATGGTTTATATGAATGAAAACCACAAATTCAGTATTGCAAAAAGAAGGAAAAGAATATTACATCAGACCAATTTCAAAATTGATTGTTAATACAGAATTGTTGTTCTTCTGGAAAATATGTCCATTTATAAGTACTCAGTTGGTTGCTTCAATTACTGTTCGTGGCCTTCAGCTCGTCTGCATGTTTGGGTCTAGTGTATCATGCACAAGCCATTTGTGAACCAGAGACAACGTCAGAGGTGTGTTATTTTGTATCCAATGGCTTTACATAACAACATCTGCTACCCTTAGACCCTCACATCAACTGAGGAAAACCCTTCAAACAGAAAAAATTGGGGAAACCTCAGAGTGAGCAACAGAGGAGGGATCCCTCACCCAGGATGGGCAGACATGCAATAGATCTTGTATACAGACAAGACATGGTGGAGAGGTTGAGAATCCAAGCCCAGTGTAAAGCTTCCACAGTCAGTGATGATTTGGGGTGCAACTTCATCTGCTGGTGTTACTCAACTGTGTTTTCTGAATCTAAAGTCAACGTAGTCAGAATCAGAATCATCATTGTCATTGTAAACATACAACGAAATTAGGGGTGCAACTCTCTCTGGTGCTTAAAAACCAAGGACAATAAGACCGGCCCATTTTAGAGCTCTTCATGCTTTCTTCTGCTGTCAAGCTTTATGGAGATGCTGATTTAATTTTCCAGCTGAATTTTGCAACTGCTAACACTGCCAAAAGCACCAAAAGCTGGTTAAATAACCATGAAGTTACTGAGCTTGACTGACCAGCAAACTCACCAGACCTCAACTCCATAGAGAATCTAAGAGGTATTGTCAAGAGGAAGATGAGACACACCAGACCCAAACATGCAGACGAGCTGAAGGCCGCTGTCAGGGCAACCTGGGCTTCCATCACACCTCAGCAGTGCCACATGTTGTTTGTCTCCATGCCCCCCCTCCCCAAATTGAGGTACTTATCGAGTGCATATACATTGACATACTTTCAAGAAGACCAACAATTCTGTATTACCAATCATATTTAAAGTCAGTCTGAAGTAATAATCTATTTTTTTTTAGGGGTTTTCGACATAATATTAAACGTAATAAAGACATGGAATTATTTCCATGTGTTTGTGTAATGGATCTATATCATGTATTAGTTTAACTTTTTTAAGTGAATTATTAAAATTCACGTACTTTTCCATTATATTATAATTTATTGAGATGCACCTGTATATGTGGCACGCTTGAAACCCCTGACAGCTCCATCCCAAATGTTGGCTCTGGAGATGTTGAACCTGCTGACCCGTTTGTGGTCAATTTGGAGTGCCAGGTTCGCCACTATTTCCTGTAGTGTAATGTCATTCTCCTCCCTGTAATGACAGAAAGTGATGAAATTAATGAATATCCAAGACAGTGCACACTTTTAGAGCAAACATTTTAATAGCAGTGATATTGTAAAATAAAGGAAAATAGAATGCCACATTGAGAAGTTCATTTTACAATGCTGTGTGTTCAACATTGTCCTCATCGACTGGAACACAGTCTTCATCCTCTTCCTCAACACCCGGTGCGTAGAGGTCAGTGTATTTACTGTTGGGAAATTACAATTTCCTTGTTAACACATTTTACAAAACACAAATATCTTCCAGATAAATTGAATACAAATTATGTGAGTCTCTATCATTAATTACTTACCTGTAGCAAGAATTCTTAGCTGGTTTTGTTTCAGGTGGATCCACATGCACATCCCCATCCTCAGCATCAGATATTATGATCTAAAAAAATGCTTTAAATGTCAGAAACACAACACTGAAAGCAAGAAATTCCAGACTGCCATTGTCTGGCCTATTACCGGTCCAGGCTTGATTCTTGTTGAATGTCCTGGTGCATATCTGAAACATGATTAAAATTATAAAATTATAACATTGTTTATTACTGTCCTTCAGGCCTTAAATTGTCATATAACAATAGTAAAAAAATACAGCAAAGAATCCTACTAGTTGATTACCACTACAAAAGACATCTCATTACATGCGTTTGGTAGATGCTAAAATGTACTGACCTTTCATCTTCAGGACTGTGTTTGGGAGAGCTTTGGTTTTGTGGTTCGAAAATCTGAGGGGAAAAACATACATTTATAAACGATTTGTAAAAAGCAAGGCAAGGCAATTTTATTTGTATAGACCATTTTGACAGATTGTCTCAAAGGGCTTCACACAGCATCATAACAACATCCTCTGTCCTTAGACCCTCACATCCACTGAGGAAAAACTCCTGGAATCCCTTCAACAGGGAAAACCAGGAGAAACCTCAGGGTGAGCTACACAGGAGGGGCTGACGGGGCAGACATGTTGTAAACAGACAAACTAGTTAATAACACAGTATATGGAAACATAAAAATGTTAACGGGGCGGATGAAGACAGCCTCCATAACTGTTCCCTTACCATAAGCATTATATATCGACAGTGAAAGGTTGTCAGTGTTGACATAGATAAATCAATAATATATTCATACAGGTAATAGCACAAAATGGTATACCACAGTGTCAGCTCGGTTGAATTCCATTGTGCTCCTTGAAGAGATCACAATTTCATTATCATCAGAGTCTAGGTCATCATCCACTTCTGTAAAAACAGAAAATTCAACAGATCATGTAGATACTATAGATGTATCCTTCAGTAGAGTTTCTAAAATGTGTAAAAATATACAGTATCTCACAAATTCTGTCTGGCCACCATTATTTTCCAACACTGTCTTAACTCTCTTGGACATAGATTTCACTAGAGCTTCACAGGTTGCCCCTGGAATTTATTTATTTTGATTTAATTTATTGTTTATTTGTTTGAGGACATCCTCCACTGGAGCTGGTGGATGTTATCCACCTTGGGACACTTTAGGCACAATTTAGACATGTTCAGTTAGGGGTGTACTCACTTTTGATGCTAGCAGTTTATACGTTAATGGATGTATGTTGAATTATTTTGTGGGGACAGTAAAATTTACACTGTTGTACAGGCTGTACCCAGACTACTTTTCATCGTATCAAAGTTGAAACACTTCAGTGTTGTCCCATGAAAAGTTATAATAAAATATTTACAAAAATATGAGGGATATAGTCACTTTTGTAAGATACTGTATTGAATCAAGAGATCCACTAACCTCCTTTAAAATGTTTTTCTAGGCAAATGAAAAGGGTGATCCTGGAGTATGGCTTCCCTAGCTCATTTTTATATTCAGCCAATTTGAATGGCCTTTCTGACCCAGGCACATGGACCACCTCTGAGGCGTCTGGATACAAAAGGACATATGGTCCTTCTTCTTGCATGTCTTTGTTAAATGCTCTCAGTTTCTGGACACCTTTTTTTAGCACGTCATGTGCTTCATCCTCTGGGTCTAAAAGTAATGGGAGTGTTTTCCCTCTTAGAGGTTTTAAATCAGTTCTGTCAGTTCCATATGGCGCCATCAATCCAATGTTTATCTAAAACAAATGACAAAGATTATCTTAATTTCATGCATTATACAATACATACAAAAATTATACATATATCAGTGTTTCACATTAATACTAGTACTAATACTAATAATAGAAGCCTACGTCAAAACTAAGTTAGGCAAGGCAAGGCAATTTTATTAGTTTGTCTCAACGGGCTTCACACAGCATCATAACAACATCCTCTGTCCTTAGACCCTCACATCCACTGAGGAAAAACTCCTGGAAACCCTTTAAAAGGTAAAAAAAAAATGGAGAAACCTCAGGGTGAGCAACAGAGGAGGGATCCCTCACCCAGGACGGACAGACATGTTGTTACACACAGACAAGACAGTTACTTTTCCTTTTAAAAGTAATTACAACTGCACAGATGCACTTCTCATCTCGAGTCAGACAGTAGAGGATTGATAAGCTAAAGTCAGTACAACCTACCTGGACACGTTTTCTTTCTTTGGGTCGATCTTTTTTTCCTCTCGGCCCGAAGCTAAAGGACTGTCGCTCTTTTGATTTGCAATTCCGGTATTCCATGAAATGCTTGTATGATGGGCAAGATTGGTCTGCAGAAATAAACAAAGCCACGATTCAAAATTGAGTGTTAACGGCCTCTAACCAATGGCTCTAGGCAAGGCAAAAGAGCTTCACACAGCATCATAACATCCTCTGCCCTTAGAACATCACGGTGCGTCTGTGTTATTGCTGTTTAGTGGCTGTACCCCTCCAAACGCCCCCTGGGTGTGTTATTTTTGGAGAAAAAAAATATAGCTTTTAATATAGATTCTACACATTCAACCCGACCACCATGCACTCAGGCTAACTTACTTGGTTTAGCATCAACCGGCTGCCGCTGTTGGTTGCTGGTTGTTGGTGTAGATGACGTCCCCGGTCCTTCCGACTGGTCCACTTCATTTAAAACCTCAAGGGATCGCCCACACGAAAAACAAAAACGTGACAGTCGGCTCATGTGCTTGCCACAATAGGGGCAAAACATTACTCTTTCGCTCATCTCAGGTCTCCATTAGCTTCTCCATTGACGACGAGAACTCGTCATGACCGCTCCTCGTTCACTTCCGGGTCAACCCCGGGGTTGGTACATTCCCTTTCCGGTTGATGTTGGCCTTTTTGTAAATTTGTTTCTGCAGTTTGTCAAAGTGTTTTGCCACTTGTAAATGTGTCTTGGTGTTTGTAAAAGTGTTTGGTGTCTTGTAAATTTGTTTTCTGAAATGTAAATTTGTTTCAGATATTGTAAAAGTGTTTTGGTCTTTGTAAAAGTGTTATGTTATTTGTCATTTTGTTTTCTGAAATGTAAATTTGTTTTGCAATTTGTAAATTTGTTTTTCTGAAATGTAATTTTGTTTTACAACTTGTATTTTTTTTCTGAAATGTAATTTTGTTTTGCATCTTGTAAATTTGTTTTCTGAATTGTAATTTTGTTTTGCAACTTGTAAATGTGTTTTCTGAGATGTAATTTTGTTTTCTAAAATGTAATTTTGTTTTCTGAAATGTAAATTTGTTTTCTGAAATGTAACTTTGTTTTAAGACTTGTAGTTTTGTTTTCTGAAATGTAAATTTGTTTCAGAATTTGTAAAAGTGTTTTATGTTTTGTAATGTTGATTTGCACCTCCAGGCCACCGTACTTAATGGCCGACTGTGGTTGCAAATTAGATTAACCTTTTTCCTTCCTACCTTTTCTGTGAGAGTCTAAGGGCAGAGGATGTTGTGATGATGCTGTGTTAAGCCTTTTGAGACAAACTATTTGCAAAAATGGGCTATACAAATAAAATCACCTTGCCTAACCTCATCAGTAAAATCAACAATAAATAAGTATGTTAATGTTGATCGTTTTAGTCCACAGGACAGTATTAACAGCAGTACCGACTGCTTCAGATCTGACACTGAAGAAGGTATGCCTGTGGCTGCCATGTCTAGGTATTTTGTTTATTTTTTTGCATTTGCCTTTTTTCCATTCACTTATACTTCTATTTTCCTAAGATGTAAATCTAACTGAAATGTTTTTTCAATAGTGAAGATGTCCTTAACTGGCTTGCAAGTCAAGTTGATGCAAGCAAAGATTTTAAGATTTGTGTTAACCGAGAGGATATGGTCCAAAGAGGCTTCATTCAGTGGCAGAGACAAAAGAAGGGCTCCCCAGTCAATAAACTAAAAGTATCCTTCATCGGGGAAGCAGGCGTTGATACTGGTGCATTAAGCAAAGAAATTTTGACGGGTAATGTAATGAAACTTTTAGAAAAATTGGAGATTCATTATTTAACACTGAGTCAGTTTGATTCGTTTGCTGAATTGTGTGTCTTGTCATCATATACTTTATTTAGAAATTATGCATGCCATTGAAGTGCGGCTGTTTGAGGGAAGCGGCAAAAAAGGAAAGAGTCCAGTTTACTCCATTACTGACTTACAAAATGGCTTCTACAGGTGTGCATGGTTTCATACTTGTACTACATTATGTAGTTTATGCATTACACATTGCAACTAACGATTATTTTCATTATCAATTAATCTGTCGATTATTTAAATCAATTAAGTTGTTTGGTCAATAACATGTTAAAAAAGGTTGAAAAATGTCAGTGTTTCCCATTCCACCAGATGACATCCTCACATGTCTTGTTTTGTCCACAAACCAAAGAGATATTCAGTTTATTGTCATAAAGGTCACTTTTAAGCTGAAATCAGAGAATTATTTTGGCTACTTAATGACTTACGATTACTCGATTATCAGTTGATGATTAATTTAATAATCGGCTATCGATTAATTGTTGCAGCTCTAATGCAATGTTTGTTGATGACATGCAGAACTGCAGGAGAAGTGTTTTCAGTCAGCCTGGCCCAGGGTGGCCCTGCACCATGCTTCTTGAGAGAGTGGTGTTACCAGTTTCTTGCAGAGGGACAGTATGACGCTCTGCAGTTGACCAGAGATGACATAGATGACTGTGAATATACTTCACTCATAGACAGAGTGAGTACATTTCTTATTAGCTGTAATGAGTAAAATGCTTTTCTCAGTGAACAGAATTTCATTGCTATCCTTTTCCTGAGGTTGTGTTGTAATTTTAGGTGGAAGCTGCAACTGATCTGACGGAGCTAACAGACAGTATTCTGAGTTGTGGCTACACAGGAGTGGTCAAGCTGGACAGAAAGGAAAGTATTATAAGGTGTGTACACTTTCCTTCATGGCACATTATAGTGGGCACCATTACAGAATCCACCTTGGACTTGGCAAAATACCCTGTTACGTGGTGTGTGTATTAAAGTTATTACAGTACTTTAGACATGAAAGAAAACAGGCAAACGGTACAGCAAAAATAAGTATATTTAAATTTTTACTTAAATTTAAAGCATTTGTGTATGTTTCCTGGAAATGTCATATCTGTACTTGAAATGTGAATGCATAATACCAGCTGTCCTCTTTATTCATTAGTTTAATAATATTTTTTGGCCCATGGAAAATCAACACAAACCTCACTCCCTTTTCTCAATAGAGCCATTGTTGTACACGCTACAGTGCGTTTGACTGCTATGCTTCAGGAAATCAGAAATGGAATGAAGATTTACAATCTTTTGGAGGTGATTGGGAGGCACCAAACTCTCTGCTCAAACCTGTTTGTCCCCAAAGAGGATGATGACAAAGTAAGGATATTGCACATTTCACCAGATTTGCTTCACTGCTATGCAAAGGATTTAACATTTTATTGACAATCAGTGTTTCTCAAACCACAAGATGCATCCTCAAATCTCTTGTTTTGCCCACTAACCAAAGACATATTCATGTTTTCATAAAGGAAACAAGAAACCAGAAATGTTCACATTGAAGAAGTTGAAATCAGAGAATTTTGCCTTTTTTTTTTCTTAAACTACTCAAACCGATTATTCGTATATCAAATTAGTGGACAATTCATTTGATAATCGATTATTGTTCGATTAATTGTTGCAGCTCTAGTGCCTTGAAATAAGATTTGATAAGATTATTTTAAACCATACATCTCTTAAAGACTTTGTTTATGTGGAGGCTTTTTTTTGTGTCTATCTCTTCCCGTCTGTGTTGTAACCACCTTTTTCCTTTCTTTGATCTTCAGCCGGATGCTGACTACATAATGAGCGTCCTGGCACCTGAGCTGAGTGAGAAGGGGAGTTATAAACGAGCAACAGAAAATTCCATCATCAACTTCCTCCTGGACTTTCTGCAAGAACTTGAAGTCACAGGTTTGACTCTGTCTCTATTACAAGTGTTAACACACACATTCATATCTTTGTCTTTCATATATTTATTTATAAAGTAATTGATAAATAGGGTCAGTTTCTCACAACGTTTGAATTGCACATGATGAAATACTCAAGATTTGTTTGAATTTTTTTTCTTCATTTTTCGTGCAGGTCAGAATGAACACCAAGAAGTGTGTGAGCCTCCCAAGAAGGTATCCCAAGAAGTGTGTGAGCCTCCTAAGAAGGTATCCCAAGAAGTGTGTGAGCCTCCTAAGAAGGTATCCCAAGAAGTGTGTGAGCATCCCAAGAAGGTATCCCAAGAAGTGTGTGAGCATCCCAAGAAGGTATCCCAAGAAGCCGTACAAAGTCAGAATGAAGACAGGAACAGGAGTCTGGAACAACAGAGACACTTGAGACTGTCCATCCCAATAGTGATGCAATGGTTAACTGGACAAGGGCACAAACCCCTTCTTCCATCCGATCAGGCAACTTTTAAAATAAAAGTGAAATTTGAACACCAGTGCAAAGAAAAAATGCCTGGTCATGTCATTTGTTTCCCTCTTGTAAGTGCCTGTACAAATACAATAACTCTTCCTGTTGCACATATGAAGACATACACTGAATTCAGAGATGTAATGACAGTTGCAATCAGAATGGGTAGAGAGTTCAGTCGGGTGTAGAAGCCATGTTTCCTGACCACCTATTGTGTACTAGATTGACTACTCCTGTACCACTGTAAATTAGTTGGTTTCTGTATTATGCCTTTTCAATATTAACACTTAGAATTGCATGGATGATTTAAACGTTTATTCAGTGAACAATTTGCTGTAAAAGTTCAACATCACAGCATAGTTAATTACAAGGTCCCCTTCAATAAGTGATCTGTCTGACCACCTATTGTGTACTAGGTTGACTACTGTACCACTGCAGTTAGTTTCTGTATTATGCCTTTTCAATATGATCACTTGCATGGATGATTTAAAGTTTATTCAATGAACAGTGAGCGATTTTGCTGTAAAAGTTCAACATCACAGCATTGTTAAATACAAGGTCCCCTTCAATAAATGATCCGACCTGTCGCTTTGGTTTGTGAAGATATGTAATTTCAAACATTGTTTCAGATTATGAGTTTAATTTATCTTGTTCAACCTAATATGTTTACACTTGTCCATCTATGATAAAACAACACAGTAGAACATTTGTAATGTCATAAGTTTACATGTGGGTATTACATGGACGCCATCACGGTAATATGAACCTGACAAATGGGCTTTATGCACAGCTCCACTACTTCTTGAACTTAAACCAGCTCCTTTACGTCCTGTGTTACATTATTGGACAAAGTGATTGATCCAGGTGTGTCTGACCATTGTTCTGAGGTCAGAAACGCCTGGATTAATCACTTTGTCCAATAATGTCCACATTTGGGGCAGAAAATCATAACATCCAGTACTACTTACCTCACCATGCTGTGATAAAAAGGAAAATGCAACAACCAAGCTGAGGGTCATTTTTGATGCTTCTGCACATGAGAATGGCTGTCCATCTCTTAATGACTGCTCACTGGATCTGAACCCAGACCTCAACGTCGTTGTCAGTTTCAGGTTGCACCCCATTGCATTCATGGCAGACATCACAAAGGCTTTCCTACAGATATAAATTGCAGAAGAGCACAGAGATGTGATGAGCTTCCTGTGGCTCACTGGTCACCCTGATGCTAAGAACACAAACCAGTGTGTGCTGACAATGACATGTAGTGTTTGGTGTGTCATCAAGTCTATTTTATTTATTTAGAAATCATTATTTATTTATAGGTTATATTTCATGATTTACATTCAGATAGTTGAAGTATATAAGATATAGTATTAAAAAATACAGTTAAAGGTTATTTCTATACATGATTCCATTTATTACTGGTATGTGATATTACACATTTAGACCACAAGGAGGCATTTTTTGTTTGCTTGTCAGTTGAGAGGAGGTCAAAGTTCAAACCGTATAAGTCTTTTAGCCCATGTGCTATTAATGTGTTTTTACCATGGATCTAATACATCCATGGTTTTTTACTAACATCTGCCATTATTCCAGACCCTGCTTGTGTTCTCCTGCCACTCCACAGAGTTGACACTGTAGACCTGCTTTGCATTGTCTCCTTGACATACCTTACAAAAAGGGATTTCATTCAGATGTTCTATTAATGTACAATTAAATGAATTATGTGCTAAGTCTTAATGCATCAATAGTACGCCAGAATGAACTTAGTTTTGTAAGGAGTAAAGCTGCAGCCCTTATGTTTTACCTGAATCTGCCTTCCTGCAACTGTGATTGTGACCCATAAAAAAAAGCCTCTGTGGGACAATTTAATCCAGATTTGAGAAGTCTACGTACATTGGATTATGATCTGGCCTGGTCCAATGTGGTCCAGATGTTTAGTGACGGTAAAATGTGCCTTTATTGCATTTTCACAAATAGAATAAAGGTTTCACCAATGCCGGCAAAGTTAAAGCAGAAGTGAGTGATCCGGTCGTTTTCGCTAATGCTGCGTTCCAGGCAGGCTTTTGAAATCGTAAATTACAGCTTCAAGTCAGAACTTACGACTTTGTAGCGTTCCAGGCAACCCACTCGTGTTTTTCCGACCTGTTTTACCGGTGAAAGTCACTATAACGGCCACTCGTAACTTCCGACCGGTGAACTCGTACCAGATCGAACTGGTACCACTTCACGGTCGGAAAAATACGAGTTTCCTTGAACGCACCATAACAGTCCTCGTCGCTACGTCACCACATTCACGGCGTTCCTTGGCTGCACACACAGCCCTGCATGCCGTTCTCTCTCCTCATTGGATAAAAACTGTAGGATACGATAAATGTTTTCTCTTCGGCTCAGAGCAGAGCAGAGTGACTGACAGACCCGTGTTTCAGTCCAAACACTCTATGTAAGTGATTGCTGTCGGAAGATATAACTATTTAAGACTTATATTAACACAAATATATCACTTACTTCTGCTTTAATGTCTTACCTAAAATGTGTAAAACGTAAATTAGTAGTTAGATATCTATGTTAAAAAAAAAAAAAATGAGGCGACCAAATGAACACAAATTAATAAAATTCACTTGTGGAAAGAATACCGACTCCTGAAATGTTATGGGTGCCACAGAATGTCAGAATGTGCACTGTGAGAATCTAGTTGTTCAGACCATCAGGAAAGAAAAGAGAAATAAACATACAAATACTTCCATTGTAATTTATTTATGTATATAACAAATTGATCATTTTTGATGCACACAAACTTCATGGCACATTATAGTGGGTACCATTACTGAATCCACTTTGGACTTGGGTAAAATACACTGTTATGGTGTGTGTATTAGCTGCTGTCACAGTACTTAAGATGAACATAATGATTTCAGGAAAACAGTACAGCCAAAAAAGAAAGAAATGTATTATGCATTTTCAAAAGAAATGTATGTTTAAAAGTGTCTTCAGTTAACAATTCACATTTTTCTGTAAATGTTACAAAAATATCACAGAGAGTTCATTACATTACAAGTTCTCTTTTAATAAATGTTCAAAGGACTCTTCCTGCTGTATAATATTAAAGACATACAGTGAGTTCAGAGATAGATTTCAGTTGAGTGTAGAGTCTACCACTGTAAGTTAGCCAGGTCTGCAAGTCTATTCTGGGAGTCACCAACTCTGCACAAACCTGTTTCTTAAAACTGAAACATTACATAGTCCACTGTAGCCTTGTAAATGTCTCTTCCATTGTCCTGGGAGGGAGCTATAGGATTGATGGCTGCCATCAATCCTGCCATCGCCTGTGGTCCCAGAGGGCAATGGACTGGTGGGAGAACTACACCTGTGGACTCTTCACCCAAACTGTCCAGGTTCCTGCCCGGGACAGTTTGCATACCCTATAAATAAGAAATATTGTTGTAACCTTTAGTGTACTTCACAGAACAATCAAGCTTAGCAAAATTATGAATACAGTGCTGTGAAAGGTTTTTTGGCCCATTCCTATCATTTTAGCTATATTTGTCATATCTGTCATGTATTATTGTGCTTGGATTTAACATTGTTGAGCTTTTACCTCTAGATTCTCTGGAGCAGCCACAGGAGTCTGGAGAAGCCCCAAGGTCCATAGTTGATTGGGAGTCAGGTTTTGTTCAGTTCGCAGAGGATGGTTGTCCCATGCACCTGTAAAAGTGTCGAGGTCCATTCGGAGGCGTGGTACAAATACATACTGGGCACAAAATAAGTGCAGACTGTTGGAGGGATCTAGCAGCTCATCTTCTTCAAGACTGTGAAGCAGCTCATAGTATACACTTGTTACTGCCATCCACACGTCACGCCACAAGCGCTCAACCCTGCAAGAGGGAAAACAAACAAACAAAAAAATCACACAAAAATAAACAAGTCACAATTACAAAAGGCATTTGTATGCTGATGTTTTGGGATAACCACCTCCATTGGAATTATCCAAATTTACAAGGGCAGTTGCTGCACTTTTGAGCATCATTAATCACTTCCATAGGAACATTTGTTGTGATGTGGGGCACCAAACCCTAAAAGGTACCTTCAAATCCAAAACAACAATACAGCTTATTTTGACATACCTTTGATTGTGCACGCTCTTTCCTGATATGTAGCTTCCTCTGCCACAGCCGCGAACAGTGAACATGCAGTGAGCAATGGCAACATTCTCAACTCCTTGGTCACCTCGAACTCTAAATAATGACAGAAACCAAGTCAATTGTTTACAGTTAATAAAATGTGACCAACAAAATAGAATATTGGAGGATCTTGCCATTTTCTTACCTTAATGGAAAGCCAAATTCTTCAACAGAGCTCATGAAGAAGCCAAGTGCAGTTGTTGCCTTGTTATTGTTAGCAGCACTCAGGTACATTATCTAGACGTAGTGACAAAATACTTTAGTGACTGTACAATGGAATATGGTAATACTACAATGAGTTTGTCTTGGAATAAGTGTTTACCTTTCGTGAATATCCATCAATTCCGGCGAAGATGACAATACCATATCTGACAAGAAAAAAAAATTATTAAAGCAGAAGTGAGTGGTCCGGTCGTTTTCGCTAATGCTGCGTTCCAGGCAGGCTTTTGAAATCGTAAATTACAGCTTCAAGTCACAACTTACGACTTTGTAGCGTTCCAGGCAACCCACTCGTAACTTCCGACCGGTGAACTTGTACCAGATCGAACTGGTACCACTTCACGGTCGGAAAAAAACGAGTTTCCTTGAACGCACCATAACAGTCCTCGTCCCTACGTCACCACATTCACGGCGTTCCTTGGCTGCACACACAGCCCTGCATGCCGTTCTCTCTCCTCATTGGATAAAAACTGTAGGATACGATAAATGTTTTCTCCTCGACTCAGAGCAGAGCAGAGGGACTGAGAGACCCGTGTTTCAGTCCAAACACTCTATGTAAGTGATTGCTGTCGGAAGATATAACTATTTAAGACTTATATTAACACAAATATATCACTCACTTCTGCTTTAAGTGTATAATTTCAACTTCAGATATTAAAAATGAAAAACAAATTACAGATCCACAAGGAGTAATTTTGAATACATTTTAACATTATATTGTAACAGTTTGATCCTATACTAAAGTCTGGGGTGCCAGTCAGAGTCAAAGTCTGACAAATAAAGAATAATCAAAAATAATAAGAAGATCAATTACTGCACAAAAACGTTATTGTTTCCCCCCACCCAGGACTCCATACATACTAACCCCACAAAATCAAGGACTCAACAACACTTTTCTTGTCAATTCACCTTCTTGTGTATTTACAAATAAACCAAACAATCCCACAGTTCACAGTTCATAGTTCAATTCAATGTTAACCCCGGGGGGGAGAACCAGTCCAATGTGGGTGTATGTGTGTGAGTGACGTGCGTCAGCCCCGCCCACTTTCCCGCAGGTCCATCCACCGGGTGCGGAGGGATAATCCTCCAGCCCCGTTCGTCACGACCCAACGACTCTGCTCCCGACACAGTCCCCGTATATCGCCCACAGCCTAACAAGGAAGTTAATGCAATGTGTCACAGTATACCCAATCACAGCGATCAGAGACAATACATGATACAGCACCACGGCAACATAAACAGCGGACTATACCTCCCGTCTGTATCGTCTGCAGTCAGTCAGTAGTCAGTCTCCAGCGTTTCTCACACACACAGCGTCTTCCCGGTTTCGAGGTCGGTTGCCGTCCCGGCACAACGACGGAGCAAATACCTCTCACTGCCCGTGCGTAACGGCGTAAGTGGTTGCGGGCAGCAACTCGTAGTATTCACGGAGTGCTCCCGGTATGAATCAGAGAAAACAATGAATGAATGGGCTTCCGGTAGGCTGCTCTCATACTGCCCGGGTCTGAGTGTGGCGGCGATGATTGGACTGACGAGGCATGGGGGGCGGGGCAAGGTGTGATGTGTGGATTTGTGAATGAGGTGAGACGGGCACTAGGCTGAATCGCTACAATATGTGCAAATGTAATTTTACTAGGTCAAATATAATTGTGGTAATCTAATCTGTTAATTTAAAAAAAAAATAGCTACACTGGATATGTATTGTGGGTGTCAAAAACTACATTTCAAATATCCACAATGACAGTGTACCTGATTAATTTGTGGTTTGTATCCACATGAACCAGTGAGTGGGGACCCTTTACAGAATACACCCTTCTGGCAACACAGCCCATACATGCCATTCTCTCCAAGATCCCGGCAGAATCCACGCGGTGCATGGATGCTGAAACCTGCTCCCATGTCACACGGTGTCCCATAGCATGCAGCTCACCTTTCATCAGTCTATAGCCGATGTGTGGCATCCTCAATTTGACTGAGTGCACAAGATTGTCCAGCTCATCATCAGTGAGATTGCTGTATGATCCCTTAACTGATAGCCCATACTCATGCATCCGCCGAAAAACTGTCCTTTCAGTGACACCAAGGATCTTGGCTATGCAGGGGATTTTCAGGTGCATGTCAATTAAGCTTTGCAGATAATCTTTAGATATGGCAAATTTGGGCTGTCCCCTACCACCACCCAGAACCTCTACAGTAGAAGCAGGAGGAGGTCTCTCTTCTTGCAAACGGAGTAGTCTCAAAACCTCAAATAAGGCACGCAAAACATCTTGTGGCAGTTCTACTATATTAGCAAAAGAGAGCAAGAGACCCATGTCATGACCCAAAACAAAATGTAAATGGTCCAAATCCACAGGCTAACGTTGCAGAACTTCCTGCAGCCTTTGCAGCATTCTCTGCATAAAGTGCCTCCCAATTGAAATTGCCTGTAATTAAAAACATGGTATCTTAATTAGTGCTCATAATGCACAGATTAGATGATGTCATGCTATGATGAATTAATGTACCTAAGAGCATTTGAACAAAACTAATTGTATGTTTTTTTGTTAATCAAAAAAAGGTGAAAAAAGGGTTCATAAGTTTATATTGAGATGGTGTTTAAAATTAGATTTTCTGGAGCATCCCTGGCCCAGCCTATGCACTACCATTAAAAATGCACACGTACTATGAAGCTAAATATATGAAAGCCAATTATGGTGACATGAATGTTGATTAACTTGCCATTACCTGTTGGGATTGTGAGTCTGCCATCTCGTTTTACTTTAGAGTCCTTTGGCCTTAAATTTGTGCTCCCTGGCTGAGGAGTGCGATATTGCTGGTGAATACTGTGTTGGCACATTCACGGAGCTTCAGATTCCTAGAAAACAAAACACACCTCACAGGGTTGGAGAAATGGTAATTGGATCATGATAGCTGTACTGTCAGACATCTGAGAATTATGTATTGCCCCCACCCCTTCTATCAAACATGATAGGCAGCTGGAAACCCTGGACATACCGGTTCTAATGCAATGAAATTAAAATTTTTGGCCAAGGCCGAAATAAATTATAATGCCAATTTTTAGTACAGCTGTGTTTATGGCTATGACTGTGTACTTTTACCTACCTCACTAAAATAAGGCATTGTAATTGCATAAATTAATATTCATGCTTCAAAGAATAAATCAATCACGAAATTATTAAAATATTTATTAATCAATGACATTCCAACAATGCACAATATAAAATAAAATATTTATCTTGACCCCACTTATGAATAATCTGCAGGCCTGAAATGGGCGAAAGACGGGGGGATAGGTGTTTCTACAGTGGATGGGTTTTCACGGCGCGTCATCAACCCGGAAATCGCTATTCCGTTTTAGCTTAGCTAAGCTAACGTTAGCGCTTGTTCCGGCAGACCGTTGCCAAATCCGCATAACATAAAGCATATACATTTTAACGCCGCACGGTTCTATGTGGAAACCAGCAACAAACACGGAGTAACATACTTACGGGCGGTTTGGGCGGTGCAGGCGAACTCGTTTGCTCCATGCTGTCGGTAGGGAGAAGGTGCACCACAGGCCCGACCTCCTACTCCCACTCCCTCTTATAACCTTGAGGCGCGTTCACGCGTCCCTAGCCCCTCCCCTCAGACACTCCCCCCTCCACGCCAAAACCCTGACAGTAACTTGGCATTGAAAAAAAGAACATTGAAACCGAAAAAAAAAATTGAAACTGAAAACCACAGTGTAAAAAAACACACACTGAAAAAAGATGGACATGAAGAAGAAATCTAAAGACTGACATTGAAAACTACATTATTCAATGCCAATACTTTTTTTTTCAGCGTCAACACAACTTTTATTACAATGCCAAATTTTATTTTCACTGCCAAAACTCGTAATTACAATGCCAAATTCTGTTTTCAATGCAAACTATTAATGTCAGGGTTCTGTCTCCATACAGTTCGAGCTTCAAACACATGACGACCCGACACAGGCGAACGGACCAAGTCGGACTGAACCGCTCCACACGTCCACCGTCACTTTAGTTGCCACTTCTAGTTGCCACTTCTAGTTGCTCCACTTCCACTCTTTTCCAACTTTCACTGTTTCCTTCTTCACTTTAGCTTTATCTGCTGCAGCTCAAACGACAGCATTCACACCGGGCGCGAGTAAAATACTCGCCTCGCTCTACTCGCTCGAGTGCATTCACAGCCCCGACGGCAGACTGACAGGCTGCTGTCGCATTTATTTCTGCCGTGTGATCAAGGAAACATGTCCAAAGCCGATAATCGTAATTGCGGTCCAGATTGGAGATTGTTTCATCGCCCAGGCCTAGTATTACATATAATATGTTTTAAAAAGTATTTCTACAAAAATCACACTCAGACATGAAAACAGGTCATGGGTCAAAAAGGTGAGAAGGATACGACCCCTCTAGGGGGGTCCGGGGGCATGGTCCCCCGGAAGAAAATTTTGAATATTTCATATTTGAAAGCATCAATCTGATGCATTTTGAGAAGAAATTATTCAAGCAGAACTACAAGACAGTATGAGTGTATAATAAAGTATGGTCACATTATGCTATATAACGTTATTGTCACGATACCAACATGTTGGTACTGGTATTGGTACCAACATGTTTTTTGATACTTTTCCAAATACAAAGAGAACACAAAAAATGTCATTATTGACTTCATTTTAATAGAAAATCTTAGAACTATTATGTATCAGTAAATAATCAATCCCTGCTGCTGCAGGATTAAAATTGAAATTTCCATCGATATTAATCTGAACTCTTCCTAAATTAAAACATTAGTGGTCTAAAAATGAATATCAACTTCTTTGCATTATTTGAGGTCTGAAAACACTGCATCTTTTTTTGTTATTTTGACCAGTTGTAATTTTTGGGGGAAATTGTTATCAGTAGTTTATAGAATGAAACACAAACGTTCATTGTACTCAAACACACACCTATTGTTTCCCATACGTAGACCAATGTGGTGCAGCGCCACAGAATCAAGACCAAGCCACAAATTCACACTGCTTTTTTTTCTCCATCAACGCAATATCGTTCCGTTAATTCATCTCCGCATAGCGCTCTTTCTGTTCCCTCACTCACACAGAGAGAGAGAGAGAGAGAGAGAGAGAGAGAGAGAAGCGTGCATGCATGTTAGTGGTGGTAAAAACGAAACGTATCAACCAGCAGTGTTTGCATTAATTAACACACACACAAACGCAGGCACATGGACAGGTCGCGCTGTAACGGCTCAAATTAGGCTACAATGTGGCGACTCCACGCAGCGGTGTCACCGCTGCAGCCGCTCTGGACTGCACAGTAAATACAATTCACAACCCAATCAGGTGCTCTCGCGCTTGTGGGTGTTTTCTTCTTCTACTTTTTTTCTCTTCTCAATTCAAGGCTCTCGTAATCTATACTCCCGATCACTTGCCACTTGACCCCCCCCCAAAAAATATTTTCTCATCGGATCTGCACGATTCACGTAGGTCATCTATTTTGGTTTCAAAACGGCGAATTTCGCCGAAAGGTGAGTGATTTTCATGCCTGCATACTATTTTGAAGATGATTTGGCGGCCCACTTGCAATACCATCGCGGCCCACCAGGGGGCTGCGGCCCACAGTGTGGGAATGACTGTTTTATATGGAGCTATTACTGTTGCAATATTATTTGCAAATGCGTATCTCAATCTGTGTGTGTGTATTCAGATCTGTGTGTGCGTATTCAGATCTGTGTGTGTGTATTCAGATCTGTGTGTGCGTATTCAGATCTGTGTGTGTGTATTCAGACCTGTGTGTGTGTAAAAAAAATCTGTGTCTGTATTCAGATTTGCAAGTGAAGACAAATCTGCAAGTGCATGCAAAGATCTGTGAATGTGAACACAGATCTGTAAGTGTACATTGATCTGTAAATGTGTAAACCGATCTGTAAATGTGTACATAGATCTGTAAATGTCTGTCATCACTTACAACTCAGGCAGGAGCTCTCCATTGGCTGTGTTTTTACACGTGAATTTTGCAACACTTCTGCCGCGGCAGATCTGTGATCTGCAAATGTGTAGAAATGAGATTTGTCTGTGACCTCAGTGTTCCTTTGCCCTGAGCTCAGGCTCACAGGCTCACGCTGCCTGGCTGCAGTAGCAGTACCGCCTACACACCACCAGTCGGCGCGTAGCACCCAGTGATGATAAGCGTGTCACTTGGGGTCATTTCATTGCGCTCACGGTTGGCGTTGTGTCGAGTGTATGGTCGGGAGGCAATACCATGAATTCAAGAGTGTTCGCTGTAAGTACAAGTTCATGTTTCAACAGTAACTTAGTTGTCAGAAGTATTATTGCCTTCTTAAAATAAATTATCAGTAATGTTATTTGTGAACAAGTTACGTTTGCTCAGCTTGTGTGTGTCACTGAGCAAATATGTCAAGTAACGTTAGCACTAGAAGCTAGCTAAATTAACAGGTCCCATTAACGTTGGCTGAAAACGTTGTTGCCCACACAGGAGGGTGACTTGCATGTTATTTAGTTGTAAGCAGGGTGAAAGGGCGATTCCCTCTGTTAGCTGTGAACTCAGATTTGCGCCAAATGCTAATGTTTGTGTTACGTTACAACGTCTGAATTAGCGTAGTAACTTTATAGACGGGTTTCTTGTGTACAAACAATACTAGGTGCGCGCGCATCCAGGGGGCAAAAGACTGCAGCTCTGAGTGAACTGATGTCAATGCAGATGCTGTGTTGTTAGTAGGGCTGCAGCCGATATCCGAGTACTCGAGTACTTTCTTGGCTTGGGCGGTATCCGTGTGCCATTTCACTAGCCCTACTCGGATCCCCCCCGGCGGACGATCTGATGGGGGGAGCGGATAGCTGTTTAAACACATTAGCTAGCGTTAGCATGCTACCGTCACAACGCGACCTGCCCATCTGCCTGTGTGTGTGAGGAGGGGAGAGAGAGAGAGAGCGGTCGCCACAGACTCATTAATAAATGCAAAACGCTGGATGCGCTGGTTGATAAATTACGTTTTTATAATATTCTATAATATTCCCAGAACGTATTTCAGATATCGATATTCGACATTAGCAGTTATCTCATAAAGAAGCCTAGTGTGTACACAAACAACAACTTGCGTGCATAAGTCTGTATGTACAAAACATTTTAATTTTAAAAAAAATGTATATTATTTTTAGTTTTATGACACCAGTGCTGCAGACTCTCGCCGCTTTTAAGACCTTCGGGACACCAATCCGCCCTTTTAATGGCCAGTAGCCATAATCTTCTTCTTTTTTTGGAAAACGGATGAGATCCCCTTGGTTTATTATACAAATTCCATCCGTCCTTTGCCGGTTTGTGCAGTTAACAGCGCAAAAACTCCTTGTCCTTTTCGTTTTCTGCTTGACTCCGCTTGTAAATAATGAGAAATGTCCTGCTTTCTGCCCCCTGGCTGCGTGCGCACATCAGTGATGACGTAGGCTGGAAACCCGTCTATACAAGTCAGATCTGACCAATAACTCTAATGATGGGGGGATTTGGGGGTTAGTTACACTTTTAAAATGTCGCTATGAGTTAAAACTCGTGTTTGTCTTGTTTCCGTAGGATCAGAGTCCAGGCCCAGAGAAGGATGTGGAGAGTGTGGCCAGAAACCTGATCACACTCATCCAACAAAATCTTGGGGGCAGTAGTGATGAAAAAACATCTGCAAACCCCTCACCAAGAGCAGCCACTGTTTTCAGTCCTCCACACAGGACAGCCACCACTATGCAAACATCAGTGTCATCAGAAATGCAAAGGTAGTTTAATAGTTTAAAGTTGCAGTTCTGTACACACACACACACACACACACACACACACACACACACACACACACACACACACACACACACACACACACACACACACACACACACACACACACACACACCAGTGTTGGGCAAGTTACATACAAAATGTAATACATTATATATTATTAGTAACTGTCATTTGAAAGTAACTAGTTACATTACAATATTACTGTCTGTGAATTGTAATGCATTACACTACTTTTGAGTTATTTTAAACAAAATGGCCGCAGAAAAATCTGACTAGGCATTTAAAAAGCTAAGATGTAGATTATTGCAGCTGATTATTTACATTCAGTGGAGGGTGATGTGACATAATGACTGTGTAGGCCCCTAAAGCTACTAACACAGTTAAGGCTCATGGCGCAATACAATAAGTAACAATGACCGTCAGAATCATTCAAGCAGACAAAGGATCAAAGTCTGTAAGTTATGATAGAGATGCTGCAAATATTGCAAAGTCTAGGCCTGTTCATATGAAACATAATACAGCTAGAACCCACTATAATGTAACCTGCAGCCTTATGACATGACAACACACACCATCTCTTTTTCTTTTAGTGAAAATAATGGGCCAATGTCCATGGTGCAAACGTGGAATCTGTAGTGTTGTCATCTCTCAGCCTCAGCACATTTCAGCAACAGGAAATAGCTCTTATTATTACTCACAGCTTTTTCTCCTGTTGTCGGGACGTCTTGCATTGTCTCGCGAGTTGCGGTGTTGGTGAATTCTTTAAAACACCTAATTGTGTTAAAATGCATTGTAACGAGCATTACTTAGATTGTAACAGGTATAATATTACCGAACATTTATTAGTAATGCGTTATATTACTGCGTTACAGCAAATAGTAATACATTACTGTAATTACGTTACTTTTGTAACGCGTTACTCCCAACACTGACACACACACACTCACCCAAAAACACACAATTTGGAAATCTAATACACATTACATTGGAGTGGCCTTGTAGAGTTGTATCAGTAAATAGAACTGAGTGATACGTAAAAATATGACCCATGGTCCTTGTAAATATGGATAAATCCTTTATTGTTTGTCACAGATCGTTTCCAGGTCTTTTCAGGGGAAAGAGGAGGTTTGCAACTACACCACGGACAGTCACTTGCAAATTGCAGTGTTTCCAGTTTTATGTCCTTCCCTGTCCTGCAACTGTGACTCCAAAGGGAGATGAGGAGCTTAAGTTTTGCCAGGCAGGGCTAGGGATGAGAATGGTCTCATTGCCTGAGGATGCAGCTCATGATCAGGTCAGGTGCAGTAGTGTTTTATACCAGTGTTTTATCACTTTACTGTGTATTAGTCATAAGTTCAGATGCAGTTTTCCATTGCATAACAGACTGTAATTTTATGGTATTTAAAAGACAGTAGACCTTGTGCAAGGACCACTATTATGAACAGCTTTGTATTAAGTGTGATTTAAGAGAACCTATCACATCTACCTTTGATTTTAATTTTTCTGTCACAAACAAATTGCCATGTACAGACAGTCTCCCTTTCCCAAGTGATTTTGTTCGGAATTATCTATAATTGTATCACAGAAATAAACAGAAATTTGCAATAATGGGTGTAAATACAAAGTGATGCAGCCAATATTCACTTTGTACCAGCCCAGCCTCAAAAGGCCCTACAACACCTGTGTATTTCCTACTGTGACAAGCCAAAGTACAGTGTGAAAAAGACCTGTTGTGCAGCAACATATTAGGCTAATGACTGGTTACCATATGCAAACCTACTCATGTACACATGGCAATCATCAAGTTGAAGTTATTTTAAGCAAACCTCAAAAAAGAAAGACATTAAATGAGTTTTGTCATCATCAATAGTAAGTTGACCATCAATGCTTGCCATGTTACTGTCTTTGTCTAGATATCTGAAGTACTTTACCATGAGTACCCTAAACTCCAGAGCCTGAAAGGCTCCTGGATGTTTTACAAGGCTGCAGGTAAACACATCCACTGAAGTAATATATATCACTTTTGGTTTTTTAGACTTTGAAGTCTATTTTTCATACTGTGGTGCAATTGATGTTGTTCACATCAGAAACCTAAATATACATAAAGTTTGTACAGTTTTATTTGGCAGCATTATTTTTTAAATTTCCAAGCCACTTTTTGTGCTTCCATTACACTTTTGTAATTTAGTCTTGCTGCACCCTAAGTCATGTCATTAGCAAACTTTAGTGTTGACTGTGATTTTTATGTTTCAGGGGGAAGTGGACGAAGGCGGCTGACAGTTGTCAGCCCCCAGGTGGAAGGCTATACCACCGCTCAATTGAAGAGGGCATCAAATGGTGGAAAAAACATGCTATACATACACTGTAAAAAAGAAAAAGTTGAGAAAACTTAAAATATCAAGGCAACATGATGCAAGAGATTTTTGAGTTTTCTCAACTTTTGCCAGCTGTTGTTGACTTAACTAAGGTTTTTAAGTTTTGCCACGAGTTCTGCCAACTTGGATCTTTTTGTTCACTTTATGAGGATAATACTGTGAGACTAATTAAGAATTTCTTGCTTGAATGCGATGTATTTCTACCTTCACCAAACACAGATTTTTGTGTTGAATTAATAAACAATTTTTCCCATCAATGTCATGTATTTCTACTTTCTTTAAATATAAATATTCTTGTTGTATAAATACACAATTATTCCTTCAATGGAGTTTATTCCTTGATTCACCTAACACAAATATTCTTGTTGAATAAATAATAAAATTTATTTCGGCTATAATTTTACATTCAAAACTGCTCAATATATGGATAATTAATAATACACACTACAGCTGAATGTTGTCAAGAATTTTTTTTATTCAGTTTACCAGTGAACAACAGTAAAACCATCATTAATGCATGTGTAAAAACATTTGGAGTGAATCTTCCTCCATAATGAGAATTTGAAATCGACACTGAACTTAAATGTTTACATGTGAACAGCCATTCTAGCCATTTGGTTACTTTTTTTTGCATATACACATCCAAGCTTAAAGATTACTTAAACAGTAATGAATTTAACAGTTGAAACACTATATGCACCCCTTGGCAACTGCCAAATGATTATATATTCCAGAGGTCAAAGAGATTAACTTGTTTGTTGCAGATTATGAAACGTGCATACTGTTCTATAGTCTAGTAACATTTGGGGTGAATCTTCCTCAATGCTGAGTATTTTAAATCAATGCTAGTCTTACTGAACACGTATATAATGATTACCCTCCACCCCCCCTCATGGTTGGCGGCTTCTGAATTTACACATTAACACTGAATTACTTTGTGCCATTTGTTGACTTTACATGTGAACAGCCATTTCTTTTTTTTTTTTGCATATACACATTCAAGCTTTACTTAAACAATAATGAATTTAACAGTTGAAACACTAGACACCTTTTGGCAACTGCTGAATTATTATATAATCCAGAGGTGAAGCATATGAACTTTGTTATTGAAGTTTAAGTGCATTGTTGTTACACTCATGTAAAACAAAACAGTCACAGTACAAGCTTTGCTTTCAGTGACCTTGTGCGCTGTGAGCATCGAGAGCCACCGAGCGAAAAAAAGATGGTCTGAATTGCCTCAAAGGAGTACCTCATCTGCTTTGGATAATCAATGTTGAGGGCATACAGGAGGCCGAAGAGGTATGCCATGGCAGTAGAGAGGTTTGGAATATTATGAAGCACAATGTCCCCTTCCAACACAACCGCCTGGTCTCGCACAGTGTTGTCGGCTTCATCATGTAGCACAGAGAGGATGGCAACGGATGCACCTTGCACCACTGGTGCCAAAATGTCGGTGTCCTGAGGAAGGAGAACAGGTACATTATTAAGAGCTTAGAAAAAGTAAGACAGTAGAAAGAGCATTTTCTGAAAAAAAAAAATGTGTGAATTCTGAAAAGGTTAATGCTAAAGCTGAAAAGTATAACTTGTAAGCAGAGATGATTGGCTTCATAACGGCTAAAAGAAGTTGAAATGTTAAAAAAAGGCAGAAGAACATGGGCAGCTATGAACTGAAATCTGACAGCCAATGAAAACTGCTAAAGCCAAGAATAGATTTAGTAGTTTAAGGAGGGTGATTTACATGAAGTAAACAAGTTGGTGTAAAGGAAGTAGTGAAGCTGTGCCAATAGCCCATAGTAACAATGGTTCTGCTTTTAAAACAATTTTGTCTCTCAGCTTTCAGCATTCAAATTAATGATTTGTTTAAGAAAGATTAAAAAAATAAAAAAACATTCAGACTAAATACATTTATACTGATGAAATTAATTATTTAGTACCACGCTATACTAATTTGCCATTTAAAGCAGAAGTAAGTGATATATTTGTGTTAATATAAGTCTTAAATAGTTATATCTTCCGACAGCAATCACTTCCATAGAGTGTTTGGACCGAAACACGGGTCTCCCAGTCCCTCTGCTCTGAGCCGAGGAGAAAACATTTATCGTATCCTACAGTTTTTATCCAATGAGGAGAAAGAACGGCATGCAGGGCTGTGTATGCAGCCAAGGGACGCCGTGAATGTGGTGACGTAGGGACGAGGACTGTTATGGTGCGTTCAAGGAAACTCGTAACTCGTGTTTTTCTGACCTGTGAAGTCGTACCAGTTCGATCTGGTACGAGTTCACGGGTCGGAAGTTACGAGTGGCCGTTATAGTGACTTTCACAGGTAAAACAGGTCGGAAAAACACGAGTGGGTTGTCTGGAACGCTACAAAATCGTAAGTTGTGACTTGAAGCTGTAATTTACGGTTTCAAAGGCCTGCCTGGAACGCAGCATTAGCCAAAACGACCGGATCGCTTCCTTCTGCTTTAACTTGTGGAGGTATTAACCAGAAAAAATAAATCTCTTTCTTTAATCAATGTAACCCACCAACCTTGTGATGAAACACCACCCAAAATGACCAACTGTTCCCCTCAGAAGAAAAAAAGGGATCTGAAGTGGAAAAGTCCAACCCTCACCCCAAAATCATCTGGACTGATAAACTGCCCTGGGGAGGTGTACTTACATTTTGGATTAACTACTCCTTAAAAACATCTTGTGAGAATAAGTAATTAGCTGCATGACCTGAATTATTTGTCTTTCCTGCAGTTACTTTTACTTACCAAGCACTTCAGGAAAAACGTGGTTGCATCTTCACGGAGGTAGATAGGCAGGCCTCTCAGTGCTGCTGTTTTCCGGTGGGACACAATGTCGGATGTCTAAAAGTGGAAAACATAAGTAGTTCAATTAGTATAGTACTGTAATGTTGTCATTTCTAATAAGAAAGTATATTCATGCTCTTCTAAAACTGCCAGGCAAAAGAGCAGTTCACTGACCTGATCATCAAGTTGATCAAGCAGGTCCTCCATCTCCTGACCAAAAGCTCCTTTCTTAGACCTGTAGATTTTCAGCAGGCCAGGCCCAAACTTGTCAAGGGATGCATTGAAAGTCCCCAGGAGGTCTTTGCTCGTGATACGATGAAATTCCTTAGATATCTTAACAAGAAAACCAAAAAAATATTATCAATTTTCAAACCGTAATGTCAGAATTTCTTACAGGAAGTTCCTGGGTAACTTGTTATGAGTCTGCACCATGTTAAATATCTGACCATTTTTCTGTGACCTGTGAAAAAGTGGATTACATACTAAAATGCACCACAGGCAATAAAGAACCTCATTTTTAACCATGGATTTTGAGGATTAAAAATTAAATAAAAAGGGTGACTATGCCACATCCATAAATTGCAGAAAGTGAATTACTCCTTGGAAGACATAAAAAAAAACACACATTCTTACCTGATTAAAATTTTTTACTTTTGTCTTCTTGTTATTATTGCAATTTATTTCTACTGTTTAGACAAGCAAGTAAAAAAGGATGTTACCTTGACAGTTTCAACTGAGACGTCGTCGTCTTCATCAGAGGTGTCATCCAACGTTCTGCTGATGTGTCATTCATCAGCTGGCCTCTGGTCTCTGAAGGAGGGAATCCCAGGTACAGTATGTCATACCTGGGATTCCTTCCTCCAGAGACCACCCAGGATGGAAGGTGCGTGGCCAACTCGGCAGACCAGCCGGCCAGCTGGTAAATGACACGTCAGCAGCACGTTGGATGACGCTTCTGAGGAAGAATGAAGTCTCAGCAGAAAATGTCAACTTAACATCTTCTTTTATTCGCATGTCTGAACAGTAGAAATAAAAAAGAATAGATCCTTACCTCTTCACAAGAAAACAGAGCAGGCCACCTTTCCTGGATCTCAGATACCATCGGCTGACACTCTACCACCTCCCTTCGCCTGAGGGAAAACGTCAGCTCCATCTTCTGTTCTATCAATGTTGTGTTCCTGTTCTTCTTCTTCATTTCATCGACCAGAGAGACTCTTTCCTCTTCAAGGGTAGAATCATCATGGTGTTGTGGGTAATCTGGCACATGATTGACCTCTCCACGTTTGGGCTTTTTCAGGGTAAATGGACTGTCATCTTCCCCTCCACCTTTTCTTTTCTTGTTTACATTTACCTCATTGCATCCTGCCTGGCGAAGCTTTGACCTGTAGTTTCCAAGTTTGTACTTGATACTTGTTTTCCATCCCTCGTAGCCTGTGACGCCAAATGGCTCTTTCAGACATGGATACTTCTGAATGAGCGCAGCGGCAACTGACTCAAGCTCATCTTTCTCAGGGTAGCTTTTGATTTCAAAAATTGCTTGTGCAATTTTATCCAATATCTCCATCTTCAGGTCTCTTGTCACTTCAAGGCCCTTCTTTGTCTTTTCATGTGTGTCATTGGCCTTAGACAATTTCAGCTCCACATCATATGCAAACTTGGGGATTGGGAATGGAGATGGCCACTCTACGACTTGCCTTAATGTGGTCTGGATAGAATCGGTCCAACTAGGCCTGAAATCCTCAGAGTGAACACTGATTGTGTCCTGAGAGGAGACTGAACTAGTGGATTGGTTAAGTGGAGACAAATCACAGTTCCACATGACATGCAAGACTGCACGCTCAGCTGGTAATTCTGACATCTCTGTTAAGTTGCAGAGTGCATTTCCAAACTCCGGATCCTCAAACTGTAGTGAGAAATCTTCTTGAAGATTGAGTCTCTCTTTAAGTATATTAATCAGGCCCTCCACAGATGTTGGGACTTCTGGAAGCTGGATTCGCCGGGCATCTCTGGAGGAAAGAACGACCCGAAGTAACATAGTCTGAAAAGAGGGGAGAGAGAAAAAGTGGGAGAAAATGATTAGTCAAACCTAATTAGAAGACAGATTACACCAATGTCATGGGGGCTGCGAATGAACCTTCTCCAGAAAAAAATAAGCCTGAGTCTATACCATAATGTATGCCTGTGTATTGCTTTGATCACTGAATTTGACTGACCAATGAGATTAGAGGGGAGATAAAGAGTGTAGGAATAGTAAAGGGAGGATAGAGCTAGTGGAAGAGAGGAAAGGAGAGAAGGGAGCAGAGAACGGGAGAAGAGAGTTGGTGAGGAGAGAAAGAGGGGGGTGATGATAAGAGGAGAAAGGGGGAATGAGCGAGGAGGAGACAGAGGTGGTAAGAGAAGAGGAGATGTTGAGAGTTAAGGAGAGGAGAAAAAGGGAATGAGTGAGGAGGAGACAGAGGTGGTAAGAGAAGAGGAGATGTTGAGGAGAGAGTTATGGAGAGGAGAAAAGGGGGGAGGAGAGAGAGGGGGAAGAGAGCAGAGTAGAGTAGAAAAAAACATACCATTTTGAATCCTCCTCGTATGAGGAAACTGATTTTTGAGAGAACTACTTATTGTAGAAAGCTGAAAATTTGAATTTACACAAATTGGGCCCTTCTGGTCCCAAACAGTAAATACAGTTTTTTTTATGTTGAGATAATCCCAGTGTCCTCATTTTTTGCAAAAACTACTTCCTGTACAAAGACAAACTTTAGGTATTGTACTTATTAGGTCCTACTTATCCCAGATAGCAAGGAGAAATAAAAAAAAATGCACACCAGAAAAAACGCTCGGGTCTCAGGGGGTTAATGGAGAAGGAATGTCCTCGGAGTCACCATAAGCTTCCCACCAACTGTGTACGCTGCTAGAGGATGGTAATCCGTCAGCACATCTGGATCCAGGACAAGAAGGTCTGCACAGGTGTTTTCAACAAGTTCATAGGACCTGTAATGTTCCATGTACCAAGAAGAAAGTTTTTTACAAATGAATGCCACCTCCTCTGCATTGACAAGAATGTTTGCAATCTTATGGAACTCAGGGAGGCCACTGCACTGCCCAGAAGACAAAATCATGCCCGCCGCATACTGTGTCCCATCCAGGTGAACCGTTTTAGACAGGGACACACTGTCTAGATGTGGGTACTTCTTCTGTATTTCATACTTGAGAGATGGATCCAATTCTGAAACCCTGACCACCTTCACATTTTCAACATACAGTTTTGGCTTGAAAAGGATCCCACTGTCCAGGTGGTAGGCTATCATTTGCTGATGTTTCGTGGACAGAGTGAGCAGCACATTTTTCCAGTTGCGAGTGTCATGGACAACCTTTTTAAAGTAGCTATGCTTAGCCTCATATCGCATTGTCCATAATTCAATCAAAGGCCCATAGCAGCGAATAAGTTGCGGGTAGTGGTCGATAAAATGATGTTTCGGCCTCAGTCTGAACTCTGGAAAGGTACTGGTGAGCAACTTGCGATGATCGAGTAGTTTATAAGATAAATAACACAGTGCTTCTTCAGAAAGCCTGCTTGACACAACAATGTCAAGAATTTCCTTGAGGTCCATTAAAATCACCCAAGCTGGCTCCTGTTCTGGTATCTTGCGTCCAATCACAAAAGGAAGTAAACGAAGCAGTGTCCAGTTTTCATGCCCGTTTCCCCCCACTGTCCCCTTTTCAAAGCTTGCTTTTGGAATTTTGTGGGGCTTGTTTACTTTGTCTTCATACTTGTAGGGAAATGATGTTATGCAGTCATTTAACTCATCAAATGTAATAAAGCGTTTTGAAATCAGATTTTTCAAACATAAGGATAATTCCACAGGGATGACCCCTTCCAAAAGATCATGCAACAGATCTGGAGGAAATCCAGTTATTGGGTGAAAAAACAGGAGATGTTTGCCCAGTACACATTCACTTTTGACCCCCTTAACACTTTTGAGGTTGCCCCCCTGCTTAAGCTCTTCCAGAAACAAGTTATGCTGATCAACACTTCTAAATTGAAAATCATTAACCTCAGTGGTTGCAATTTGGCCCCGACTAATCAAACAAAACCGACAGAAATTTTCAACATTAAAACTTTCAGAAAAGCCAGCAAGACCATGCGCACCGAGGTTGTCAGCACATACACAATACACAGTGCTTTTAACAAACTGGCCCACAGCTTCAACAAAAATTCCCTCTTGTTCTAGACACTTTATATCTTTAAGCAATGGCTCAAGAAACTTTTCATAACCATATTTTTTTATGTCTACACTTTTACCCAAGACAGCCAACTGAATTGAAGTGAGACTCGATCTGAACCTGGATGGTAAATTTAGAACCACCCAATATACTGCCGTAATCTTATGAAGTTTTCTAGAGGTCCCCAATGGATTACACACTTCAAATTCATCAATGTATAATCCCAAACTGATACAAGTGTTTTGTTCTCCCAGTAGCTTATTCTCCTTGTAATACTTGCCGTCTTGAAAAGACTTAAAGTGCCCAGATAAAGCTTCTTGATTAAATACAATTTTGTCAAAAAAATCTGTACACCCAAGTAAAGTCTCAAGTACCTTAGTGACAGATATATATACAAAAGAGTTTTTATGGGCTGTGTTGTACAGATATTCTGTGGGTTCGATAACAGGAAAGTGCCCTTTGAAGTATATATTCCTTCTGTGATCTGTAGATAGGGAACCTTTCTCTGATATTGTTAAAAGGAGTGGATTAGTTTGAGCTATAGCACTTGAAATTTCTTGCAAAACACAATCATTTACTTCAATTTTATGTTTTGAAAGGATCTCTTTGACACTGTTGAAAGTTTGAGTGTTAGAGAAAGACAGCAGGTTATGCAAATGTTCTACAATCTTTTGTGTTGCACTTCGAGAAACGTGCAACACAGTTTGCATAGACAAAAAGAGAGAGGCTAATTTGTGCTCAAGTGTCTCACTATCTACATCCTCCACAGTATCTTCAACCTCATTTAGTCCCACAACATCATGAGCTGATGTCCCTGCTTCACTATCAGATTGTTCACCATCAATTATCTCATCTTCAGTAACAGTTCTTTGTATTGTTCGGAAATCCTTAAGTGTCCAGTTTTTATGGTTTCGACTTTTGTGAGAACTGAAGGTTGGGCGAGTGTTTGTTTTAAATGTACACCTTAGAAAGGGACATTGTACAGTTTCTCTGTTCTTTAAATGATGTCCGAGATGGTTCCAAAACGTTTTTTCACTGCAAATCTCTTTAAAATCACACAACTCGCAGTGAAATGTTACACACTCCTGGATTTTCACTGACGCGTGTGATCTCGAGAGGTGTGATCTCAATGATCCAAGTGTTTTAAATACACAAACACAGTTGGTGTGTGTGCAAGGCCAGTGTGCACCTTGACCGTGGCGAAGGCGAAGATGTTTTAAGAGGGTCACTTGACTGGAGCTGGAGAATTTACAAAGCCGGCACTGCATGGAATCCACCACTGAAGCATGGAATCCACCACTGAAACACAAGAGACACAAATACCATGAATAGCATTTTCACAACAGCCTCTACACGTAATTTAAGATAGAATACTGATATGAAAAACTTAAAAGTTAGTCTGATAATAATTATTGCAATAACACCAAGCTGTACTGGTCTGAAAGCCAACTGCAACAGCCGTTATATAAACAAATAAATAAATAAAACAACCATACATAACACAGAAGGAATCCCTTGTTGCAGGAGCTAAATAGCCTACATCAACAAGCCAAAAATAGAGACAAGAAAAAAGTCTATTGGGAATTGTCTATAATTTATGAATATAATCTGTAAATTGATTTTAAAATGTAAATTTGATTTTAAATTATAACTAGGCATATGACAAGCAACAAAAATGCAAACATGAATTCAAACATTTGTTTTTAGTACCATGATAAAAACAGTAATGAAAAAAATAATGATATTTTTTTAATCTATCATTCTTTAAGTCTCTAAAAATGTAGCCTGATGTCTGACAGAGCATGAAACACAACTTTAATTTGTTTAAATACACAAACACAGTTGGTGAGTGTGCAAGGCCAGTGTGCACCTTGACTGTGGCGAAGGCGAAGATGTTTTAAGAGGGTCACTTGACTGGAGCTGGAGAATTTACAAAGCCAGCACTGCGTGGAATCCACCACTGAAACACAAGAGACACAAATAGCATGAATAGCATTTTCACAACAGCCTTTGTAATTTAAGATAAAATACTGATATGAAAAACTTAAAAGTTAGTCTGATAATAATTATTGCAACAACACCAAGCTGTACTGGCCTGAAAGCCAACTGCAACAGCCATTATATAAAACAACCATACATAACACAGAAGGAATCCCTTGTTGCAGGAGCTAAATAGCCTACATCAACAAGCCAAAAATAGAGACAAGAAAAAATCTATTGGGAATTGTCTATCATTTATGAATATAATCTGTAAATTAATTTTAAAATGTAAATTTGATTTTAAATTATAACTAGGCCTATGACAAGCAACAAAAATGCAAACATGAATTCAAACATTTGTTTTTAAAAACACCAACCATAACCATGTTATAAATTCATAAAATAAAACATTTAAAATAATGCATTCTGATCGGTACATTGTAAAACATTATTGATGTAAATGTGGTGATTTCTGTACAGCGCTGCTCCTCTCCTCCTTCACACAGCTTTAACTTACTCTTGATTCAAACTAATGCAGCTGCCCAATTGTTAAATTACACCAGTGAGACCAACAGCCTATCTTCTAAAAAGAATCGAGCAACCCGGCGACAAACCTCTAAAAACCTGGGGATGAGTTAATTAACGACCGTTACCACCCCGGCAGAACTACGTAGTTCGGCCGGCCGACGGAGCTCTCCAGGCGGCTTGCTGCCTCTGCGAGGTCCCCCACCTCGGGGGGCTTGCCACTACGTGGAGATTCTCAACTTCGGAGCAAACTTCGAAACAGCCGTCATTTAGACAAACTAACCGCACAGTGGGGATCTAAACCCTTACTTTCTCGCATGAAAAATTATTAAAACTTTAAAAAGTGACGAAATAACAGCGCTACAGCAGAAAATAAAACAACAAGTAATGGCGGCGCCGCGGAGAGGTGTGTTTTTTTTTCTGTGAGAGAGGTCGCGATAAACGAACACCATCGTTGTTTGCCGCCTTGTTTAACTTACCCAGTGTTGCACCGGATAAAAAATGCACAACGTTGGCTTTTCATAATGAATATAGTTCCCGAATTACTTACACCACTGAAATGATAGCCCACATGCCTGCATAGCTACACGAATATGCTCCTCCGAGCTCCGTTTACCCCATGTGAAAGCGTCTGCATGACGACGAGGCGCATGCGAAAAAGTTACCAACAACAACAGACAATGACCCTACAGTAAAAACAAAGTCAACCATGCACTAATTCAGCGTGATGGAAGTAAAAACAAGCTTATCTTACCTGCGAGAGCGAAAGTTTGGCCAGCTCCCACCACACGGTTTCTGCTCCACAAAATGTCGGACGGGCACACCTTCAGCAAAGCTGTTAAAACCGGTTCAAACTGGTCCAGGCTTGTGTGCGCATGCGCACAAGAGCAAATGACGGAGTTGGCCCAACTCAACTCAAAAATCTGCTTATAGATTTACAATTTCTTGTTGAGCTGACTTAAAAATAGTAGTTAAGTCAACAATGGGAAAAATTTGCTGGGCAGACAAGAGTTTATAGATTACTTATTGCAAAGCCATATTTCTGAGTCAGTTTAATTTCAAAATTGTAATGAGATCAACAATTGCTAGTTATCATTTTTACAGTGTAGCCCCATTACAGAGTGAATTAGATGTTACCCCCCTTGCCACAAATGCCTCAGAATTTTCTAAAATGCCAAAGGCAACCTGTGGCAATTGTCAGGAGACAATGCCATTACAGCTTTTGGCCCTCCATGTTGAGGGTTGTACAGACAACAAAGACTGTGAAGTAAGTTGTGTTCTTACATTTCATTTGGCCTTCATGATGACATTAAGTATTTGAGTAACCTATTTTATTTGTTGTGTAACCAGGACCAGGACTCTAACTCAGACGTTGAGTGTGTGTCCGTGTATAACTCATCAGCTGATGATACTGATGCCGTCACGGCCACAAAATCCACATCCTCTAAAGATGTAAGTACATCTTCAGTAAAACTAGCTTGAAAATCCCACACTGACTTTCTTTCTTCTTAGTAATTATTGTTATTGGTTGTGGAGTTTGTGGAGTATGCTCTTTCCTGTTTTATATACAGAATCTGCTTACGCCTAAAATACACTGGATGCGGAACGACTCCGAAACGGCTCCGCTACGGCGGCGGAGCCGATACGCATGAATTATAATCACCGTGGCAGCGTCCACCGACTCCGGGTCCGCTGCGTCGTGGGTCCGGAATGGGACCGGCATCCGGCAGCCCTCGCAAGAGATACGCAGAGCTTCTATTTTTGCCGGACACCGGAGCACGGCGTATCAATTGAGCACAGAGCAGACTCGTTCGGGCAGGAAGTCGTGCACAGATACAAAATAAAACATCCGGTTTATTTTCAAAATAAAATACCTCTGTTTCACGGCGGATCGTATTTCACAACTTGAAGACGTCATAATGGGCGGGGACAGACCTGAAGTCAACAGGTCAAAGGTTCGAGGCGTCTTTTCTCCCCAACAACACCATGGACGAGGAGATGCTGATTTTGGAGGTGCAGAATTATCCAGTAATATATGACTCGTCAGATCCTTTTTATAAGGATAACCTTAAAAAGGAAGCAGCTTGGAAAGCAATTGCAGGAGTAATGGGAGTGGATGGTAAGTTTCTAACATGGTCCATTAAATGTTTGAAAGCAAATGGTCTGTTCTTGTACATCAAATAAGACACCCTGTGTCATTAAATGCTAAGTTAAAGTTGAGATAATAAATAAATTATTTATTTGAGATTGTGTTTGACATTTGTTTTAGTTAAAAAAGCCTGGTAAATCTCTGCTGTGTTACCCAAAATACTAAGTTGAGGGGGAGGTGCTGTAGAGAGACTGTCTCTGCCTTGCTGTTGGTGTCCTGATCACATAACAATGGCTGCTGTAGCCTACTTTCACACTTGCAAATTGGGGGACTGACAAGAAGTTGAGAAGAAGTTGTCAGAAAAGTTTATTTTGAATAAAAATCACACACAATTCACAACATAGTAGCTACAACCGCTTCACACCAGAAAAAAACACAATGTACACTATTTAAGTCAAGTTAATGACTTCTAGTGAAATCACTTTATATCATTCTGTCCTGCCAGGACACACTGCCCTGGGGGGAGGTGAAAAAAGTGGCAAAGCTCTCCCTAACAGCACAGGCTTCTCTTGATGCCCTGTTTCCTCCCATGTTTCTTACTGGGGCCATGCGTCTCCCAAGTTCCTCTGCCTCTTCCAGCAGCTGCACATTGTCATTTGGGGCAAGGAGGAAATTGTGGAGGATGCACGCTGCCACCACAAGTGTATCCACGTGTTTGGGGTGCAGGTTGATCCTTCTATGGAAAATCCTCCAACGTGATGCCAAAATGCCAAAGGCATTTTCAACCACCATCCTGGCTCTGGAGAGTCTGTAGTTGAAAACCCTCCTTTTGTGGTCTAGGTTCTGTCCTGGGTATGGTCGCATCAGGTAGGGCTTCAAGGGGAATGCTGCATCGCCCACTATGACGTGTGGTACCTCCCCGATCTGTGCAGCAGCAGGCAGAGAGGTTTTTGGGGGAACATGAAGAGTGTTCATCTCCATCCCTTTCCCCAAATCTGATCCTGCATAGATCCCACCATCAGATGTCCTCCCAAAGTCTCCCACCTGAATGAACCTGAAACGGTAGTCTGCATCCACCAGAGCCAGAAGCACTATAGAGAACGTCTTCTTATAGTTGAAGTACTGACTGCCGGATAGGGGTGGTGCTTGAATGACAATGTGTTTCCCATCAATTGCTCCCAGGCAATTTGGAAAGTTCCACTTTTCCATGAAGCGTTGTGCTATAGCTTTCCATGTCTCTTGGGTCAGTGGTGGAAAAAACTGCGTCATCATCACCTTCTCAATGGCAGCACACACCATGTGAACAGAGTTTCTCACAGTTGCGTGGCCGAGGCGGTAGTTGAATGCTAGGCTGATAAGTGAGTCCCCAGAAGCCAAGTACCTGTGAAGTTAATAAAGAAAAAAAGATTAGTCAAATGTATGATTATTTTGTTTAAATATGTCTCTCATTTTTCAGCCGATCTCTGCAAGGCAAAATGGCGTTCACTAAGGGACAGCTTTGTGAAGAGCCGAAAGAAGGTGCTTGCCAGTGGCTCAGCAGGGGGATCACAAAAAGACTGGAAATACACAGACATCATGTCTTTTCTTTTGCCCCACCTACAGCCGAGAAGGTCTGTATGAAATTATTATTATTATTATCATCACTTTTACTATATAACATTATTGATGGTAGTATTATATTTAAATTATATGTGCACATTTCAAATTAAGTAATAGATAATTATTGTGTATCAGACACCAATGTGACTAATCTGTTTATCTGTGTGTGTTTGTTTTGTAGTTCGAAAAGCAGCCTGAGCACTGCTTTGGCAGAGGGGGAGAGATCATCCACACCAGTTTCTGCATGTGGATCTGATGAACAGACTTCCTCCACTGCATCAGTGCCACCAGTGTCTGTTTCGCCATTAACAAGCACATCTACAGCACCAACGGTTTCAGCAGCCCAGTCTGTGCCGGGGCCATCTACATCTCAGCCCCACAGGTCCCAGAGCCCAAGAGAGAGGGGGGGTCGGAAGAGACCAGCGCAGAGCTCTGATGTGGAGGAACGGCTCCTTGAAATTTTACAGGAACCGAATCCCAAACCATCAAGTGACATTGATGAGTGCTACCACTTCGCATTGAGCCTAATTCCGCAACTCCACAGACTGGACCAGGGGAAAAGGCGACAGGCAAAAATAGGAATTTTGACCCTCCTCGACAACATTGAGAGCAGCCCGGCTTCTACACAGCCATCACCACACCCAAGCTACACTTATTCTCAACCCCCTCCTACATCCCACTCACACTTTGCACCTCTGCAGAGGCCAGGTGCTTTTACCCATCCCCCGCCTGTTAACCAACCCAACCCTATTGGGCCATTCACTCAAATGATGGCCTCCCAGGATGACCTGCAGTGGGGGGAGAGTAGCAGCACCCCATACACAAACATTTAGTTATGTTTGCTGATTTGTAAATAGTTGTTTTCTTGTGTTTTCCTATTAATATTTTTTTGCTGTGATTTTATATTTATATTTGTTCTTACCTATTTATATTTTTTAAAACGTATTCCTGTTTTAAAATGTGTGTGACTTTAATTTAAAATAATAAAAGGTCAAACCTATTGTGGTCAGTGATTCACTGTGTTGTGTACATAAGCTCACCTCAGTCCAACAGCCAGTCTCTGCTTTGCTTCTATGGCAGCTCTGTAGTTTGTGTTCTGCTTGGTGATTTCTGGGCCGATGATTGAGAGAAGCAGATCCATTTGCTGTGCACTCATTCTAAAGTACTGGTGATGCCGTTGACTGTCCAGGCGCAGTTCAGCCACAAGATGATAAAAATCTCCTTGTTGAGGCCTGTGCTGATTTAATGGATGGACCCAGTGCCGGCGTGTTCTCCTTCTACCCCTCCTCCGCAGTCTTGCAAGCAGAATCAACAAAGCAGCTGCCCTCCTCCTAGGAAAAGGCACTGAAATACACAGAATAGTTTACTATGTTGTTATTACTATACTATGGGCCTACTGTATTAAATGTTATTGTCACAAGTACAATGTTAACTACAGCTATTTTGTTTTAGCATATATATTTTTTCAATTTACAACAACAACAACAACAACAACAACAACAACAACAACAGTTAACTGTATTTACATGGCTTTTCAGACAAATAAACTTAAATAAATGTTTAGTTTATTATCAGTTTCGTTTATATTGCACTTACCCATGGTTGAATCTCCACAAAAAAGGCAGATCCACAGGACAGGACCAAGTTGATCTTCTTCTAGCTACTCCTCTGAATGACTATGGAATGAACCTTTTAAATGCTTGTGGTTCTCTTCTGGTTATATCGCGTGATTATGCGTGAACTCGCGAGATCTCGTGCGCCCTCGGGACTCCGCTGTCACAGGCGGACCCGCAACAGTGCAGATCATGGACGGAACCGGTGTGCGTTGACGGAGTCGGAGTACGCAGCCGTTCCGTAGCGGAGCCGTTTCGGAGTCGTTCCGCATCCAGTGTATTTTAGGCGTTATAGTCATCACATTTGTCTGGGTCAATTTGATCACTAAAGAGATTATTATTATCACCAAATTTTTATTTTTCTTCATTTATCATGTAGATTACCAACTCATTGGCATTTGTACAGTACATTTATTACATTAATATAAAGTAATGAAACAGACAGCTTCACTGAATTTTATTGACTATTTGAAATACAGTACAGCTGTTTCATTGGAAAATAAAATAACAGTGGTTTTAATGTGTACATCTTCATGTATGAGAAGACCCAAAATGATCACTGTAACCGTGATCACTACAAATGGTTAACACTATTTCTCAATCTATATTTTTTCCCTGGTAATTATTTGATCATGGATCTGTCACACTCAGGCATACACTGACTCCAGTGTCTATCAACCTTTCTCTTGTTTCACAGCTGGAGAGCAGATAAACTTTTAACATTATTTTGGGGGAAAATAGTTGAATAACTATTTTTTTCTATTTTTTCTGTGAAGATGAACACATGTTCCACAACTGCATTGTCCTCTATGGTTTCCTGCCCCATCTGTAGCCAGTTGTATCCTATGCACAGTCTGGAGATGCATGCAAGTTTCTGTGGCGAGAGGTACTTGTCTAATGATTACTTATCACAGGTGTTAAGATAAAATAAAATTACCCTTTTCATCCTCAAAGGAAAATTTAAAAAATTGTGAGTATCAAGAATGTTTGCCGAACCCACTTTTTTTTGGCAGCATTTCTGATGTCAATGGGAATACTGTAACACCATCTCCACCAAGAACAGCAGCAAGCACATCAGGAGGTATGTCATTGGAAGGGAACATGTCCCACTCTGTCTTTCCAGCATGCACCTACATTTAAACTTATTGTGTTCTCTTTTTGATTTGTTGTAAAAATAGATTTACATACTACAGACATGTTCTTTGCCCTGTCAGATTGGAAGACTGTTGCAGATCCCAAGACAGCTGTTTGGCTATTCACCCAAGAGATGCTGAACAATAAGAATGGTTCTCAAGAGAATCATTTCTCAGTGGACTTGAGGAAAGACCAGGAAGAACAGGACAGGTCCTATGTGAGCTTCTATAAGCGCAGAAATGTGGAGTGGGCGTCGCCACTGAGATGCACACTTGAAGGTGCGCTGTTTGTGAAAGTTAAAGGAACTAATAATTATTAATACATAATTTGGTTATTTTCTAAACTTGTTTCCACATTAGGGTATTGCTGTTTAATACTTAAATATGCCAAGTTGTGTCCATCTTTCCCATAGGTGATGCTGCTGTAGGACTTGGTGTTAACCGACATGTTATGTCAACCATGATGCTGAAGCTGAGAACTGGATTCCAACTCAATCTTGGTCAGTGTTTACACAGCACTCCATTTCTAACATTTCAAATGTCCGAGCACTATAGGTATTGTTTGGGCTACTTTAAGGCAAAAATGCTGTCATAATTATCATTTTGAAATAGGAAACGGTGCAATCACAAAGATTTTCGAGGGTCAGTCAGATCACTTGGTGCCTGCCAACTCTGCTGTGATGGTGGAGAGTGAGCTGTTCCTGATGGCAGGGCGAATGATGGGGCATTGCTTCTTATATGGAGGTCCTGGTTTCCCTGGTCTCAGCCCAGCCATCACTCATGTGCTGTGTGGTGGTTGCATTGACACTGCCACAGTCATGATTGAAGACTGTCCTGATTTAGACATCCGTGAAACAATCCAGCTGGTAAGTTTAGCAACCTTGATTTTACTGCATATTGTTAGAGAAAGCCGTCTCTTTGCCTTGTTCAACATTGTTAAAGCAAGGGCTATTAAGTTTGTGGAGAATTTCTGGAGCAATTCTACTTTCCAAGTTTTTGCATCATGAGTAATTTAATATTCCTCTTAGATTTTGTAATATTCTTTGCATAGCCTTTCAAAACAGGCAAATCCTCTTTAGCCAATGATTACTAAAGAATATGTACGTGACCTAATAAACCTGACTCATGATGTAAAGTCACATTGTGATCTGTAATGTTCAGCAGGGATGTTACACTTAGGAAGTATAAAAGTAACACCATCAGTAAGATTTGTGCACCTGGAATATATTAAGACCTGTGTGACTTGCACTAATTGGACTGTCCTTTTCTTTCATTTTTTTTCTTTCTTCCTACCTCTTTTCCTGTCTTCCTTCCTTCCTTCCTTCCTTCCTTCCTTCCTTCCTACCTTCCTATCGGTCTCAAGCTGACAGAGAAATCTGCACTTGAAGATGAACGTGACCGTGTTGTCAGCCTTTGCATGGCGTGGGACCTTCCACTTCCAACTCTAAACAACATGAAGTGGCTCCATGACAAGCTGCTCCTGCATTCGGTAAATAATTTGGTGATATTGGTGTTTTTGTTTATAAACAAAAGAAATCTGGAGTATATCCAGATTTATAAGGCTGTTTTACACAGGTTCTGGGCCGATCAACTAAACAAGTGAAGCAATTGCGAAAGGGACTGAAGGAGACTGGCATTTGGCCAATTCTCTCCAGTAGAGCAGATGTGGTAAAGCTGCTTTTCCCTTCTGAGAAAGAAGCTGAGATTACACCCCAGGTAGATGACATTAGTTTTTGTACATTAATTATAAGTCCCATTCAGTATGACTAAGTCTTAAGACCATTCTCTGTCTTTGCAGATGATCCTTGCACACGTTACATGGCCCAAGCTGAATCCAGAATCTGATGATGATGAGGATGAAGATGTCTCTGTCGAGGCTGTGACTCGGGTCATGGCTTACTTCAGGACTTTTATTGAAAGTGGTGTGTTATTTCAACATTGCTTTTCCACAAATGCATTTTAGTTTTTCCATTGAATGACTCTCCCTTCCTTCCTTGTCTACCTTTTCTATTGAATGACACTTCATTATTAAACTGTGAAAATAAAAAAATATGATGCCTGAGTAGAAAGCACATATCTCACAAGTGTGTATTGTCTTTATCAGCGACTTCGGAGCATCTGAAAAATCTACTGCGATTCTGGGTGGGCTGGGAGGTCCCACCCAAGGAGCTGATTGTGAAGGTGGCAAGTGGCCTTCTTCCCAGGGCCTTGACATGCTTTGAGACCATCAAGTTGCCTCACCATTACACAACCTACAGAGACTTTGAGTCCGACTTGGTTGCTGCCATTACAACCTGTGACACAGGGTTTGGTCTTGTTTAAACGCACAAAAAGAAATTCATCTTGAAGGTTCTTAGTGGTTCTAATGTTTTGTTATGAGTCCTGTCCTGATAATTTTGTATTCACTTCTGTAAACTCAAACTCTTACCAAGTACATTTGTGTTATCTCTAGTCAAAATGTCTAATTTCTAGTCAAAACAAATCTCATTACACTTTTAATAAGACATGTCATCTAATAAGTTACTTGTTTCAAGCAAATTTTCACTTTTTGTAATAAGACAAAAATCTTGCTCCATTGGCAGATTTGTTTTGACTATAAATAACACAAATATACTTGGTAAGAGTTTGAGTGTACTGCAGTGAATTCCTTTTACACAGGGTTAGAGCAGTTCACAGTAAGTGATGTTTGTCAATGTGCAGTGTTTACAGTTAGTTCTTGATGTCTGTACTTCTAAAGCTGTTATCCTGGTCAAGTTCCTGCCATATTGCTAACTTGGGTGTAGCCAGTACAACTGCTCAAAATATTTCAAACCACAGAGAGCAGTAAATTGTCAGCTGTTAACCCTGTAAAGTTAACCGTTTTGCACTCTAAAAGGTTCGCACCATTTAAACCTCACATTAATTGTGATACTACCGGTGCTATTAATATTTTTATAGATTTTCTCTTGCCTTGTTCAACATTGGCAATAAAGTATATTAAGAACAGAAGTGTGGCTATTGTGATTTTGAGATACTGATATTTATTTATAACTTCCATAAATTAACATGCTAACACATTACCTAGGTGCAAATTTTCTTTTATCCTGAAGACAGTTGCCAGTTCTACAATGGGCAAGACTGTGGATATGATAGTTACTAGAGCTATAGGACTTTGGAGTAGCTTTCATTATGTTGCTACAAAAATTAGACCTTAATGTGGTAGTTGTTGAAAACTTACATTTTACAAAATAATTTAACAAATCTTGATTCCAATGAGGAATCCATTCATGATCTAATCAATCAAAAATATACAGTGTCAATATAATTTTAGGTCAAGAATACCAGTCGTGCTCTGCTTGGAACAATAATGTTTGTTAGATATGATTTTCCCACTAGAGAAAGTATAATTAACACATTAAAATCACATTTCTCTTGCCTTCATTAAAAAAATTCAAGAATCCATTCATAAGCAAAAATATTTTATTTCAAGTTACTGCCCCCTAAAATAAGATGAAGTATTAGTAGTATGACCAGTTTAGGATTAACTGATAATATCTCTGTTTCACGTTAAAATTAAAGTGAGGCTCTGTTACTGGCTTCCCAACACATTTTTAAAAAGAGATGAGAACAAGAGTGTGACAGAATTGAGCAAGCAAACCGAGACAATGAAGACGGAGAGCAGCTGTAAAAAAGAGGGAATGACAGAAACATTATTTTATTATTATATTGTAAAGCAGAAATGTAAAAAAAAAACACTCAGCAGATGACTTGGGCTTACTGTAGAAAAAGACGCCCTCTGCATTTCTTTTTCAGTGCAATATCCAACTCACACAGTGACAGTTGCCATCACATATGGTTAGCCTTGTCAATAGTACAGCAACATTACGTTTCTTGCGACAGCCCTGCATTAGTCAATAACAAAAATAATCGTTTGTTTTGTTGCAGACCTCATGAGAATTAGTCAGTTGGGTGTCAGACAGGCATATTGCTTATAGCTGACGGTTGATGATGCTCTGCACACATTCAACTGTGGCCATGTAAATGTCCATTCCATGACAATCAGAGGGGCCAAGAGGATCTATGGATCTTCTAAGCTGCTCCATCTCCACTTCATCCAGAGAATAATGAAGGACTGGAACATTGATACCTTGGCTGTTGTCACCTTGAATTCCACTGCACTCCCACTCAATATCTGGCACATGCAGCTCCTATAGAAAGAAACAACTTAAGGTGACAAAAAGCTGCACAATTATCTGAATGTTGCTCTGATAAATGAAAATATCTTTAAATTTTGAATTGCATCTGAATGTAAACAGTGGATAATCATGTTCGCGGTTGACATGATGAACCAGTATTGTACATACATTCCCGTTTTTGTAACTATTTCACCGTACCAATCTGTATCATAATACACACTGTGTGTGTATACACATATATATTCGTGTTTATACTGTATAGTGTGTGTATTTCGAGGTGTCCATATGCTGCAGTAACAAGAATTTCCCAGTATGGGATCAATAAAATCAATCTATCTACCTGTTCTGCCCTTTGTGGCATGTAGTTACACGTCTTCGCCAGAGGGTGGCAGTATGACAATAGAGGTGGAGTGAATGACAATAACATCAGCAGAAGCAGCTAGTCTGCAGCCAAACTTCGGCAGTTCCAGTTGGTTTGAGTTTAAGAGATCATAAGCCTGTGAGTATTATTGTCAACACAATCGACATATAGCTTGATATATTGCTGTTTCTGTAATGGATATAAAACGACAGTTATTTTACGTTTTTACCGATATTACGATGCTAAACCGTTAGCCCGTCTATGGCGTTTTCCATTGTAAATTAGCATCAAGCTAACGGTCTATTTTCTTGTTTGTTTACATTACTGACTTTACTGTATAGAGTTAACTTTGATTTAAGCTGTGTTAATTGAACACATTATGTACTCAAAGCTACATAGTCTAATGCTTATCTTCTTTCTGTATGTGTCAGTTTACAGTGCTCTTCAAAAGTGTCAATAAACCCTTGAAGAAAAGGAAAACATTGCTTCTTATTGAAGACTATCTGTTAGCTATCTGCTAAACTAGACCACGTCCAGGGAGGGCAGAATAGTAAAAGGCTTCTTCTCGTCACACTCTGCCTAAACAGACTGCTCCACAGTTGCAAGTGATTAAAGCATCAGAGAAGACTTGTCAATCATGGCAACTCCTGCAGATGAAAACAAAAGAGAAAAAACACTGGAGACAAGATCAAGAGGATCAGGTTCTCAACGCTCCAGTCAACTCACCTCCTCGTCATCTGTCGCTGTGGCCAGGGCAAGAGCAAAGGCTGAAGCTGCACGAGTAAAGCTTTCCTTTGCACACAAGGAAGCCGACATCTTGAAGAAACAAGCTGACCAGCTAAAACAGAAAGCTGAGTTAGATGCAGATCTGCATGTGCTCAAATCAGAAAAGGAAGCGGCGGCAGCACAAGCTGAGGCTCAAGCTTGGGAAGAATCCGCACAGGAAACCGGAGACCCACAACAGCCCCAACTGGTAGAAATGCCACTCATCGATCCAATCCAGCGCACTCAAGAGTATGTGCAACAACATGCAGATTTCAATGCTGGTCTGCAAACGTATCCTGACCATCCTCCTGATCCTCCATCTGCATCCGTGCATCAGCCAGCCTCAGGCTACCTTAAAGCGACTATGGACCACAAAGACCCGGACGGTTACCAGGGAAGTCGGCACAGCAAAGAAGAGTTTAAACCTTTGCCATTTCTCTCATCCGACCAAACACAAAAGGTTGAGGTGAACCAGTCACAATACAACTATGCTGTAAGTCCCAAGAGAGAACCCGCCAGCGGGAATTATTATCCTTATGTAAAAAAGCCCATCAACAACAGCCAGCTTTATCATTCTGGGCCCAACGTATCTACACCAAGACCTCCTCATGTCCATCCTACAGACACCTCGGACCTTGCAAAATATATGATGCGTCGAGAGATGGTTAGTTCCGGGTTGCTGAAATTCGATGATCAACCCGAGAATTACTGGGCGTGGAGGACATCGTTCCAGTCTGCAGTTTGGGATCTGAATCTGCTACCACAAGAAGAGTTGGACCTGCTAGCAAAATGGCTCGGACCACAATCAGCTGCTCAAGCAAGAAGAATCAGAGCAGCTTACGTCTACGACCCTAGGGCAGGTCTCAACATGGTGTGGCAGCGACTGGAAGAATGTTTCGGTGCACCAGAAATCATAGAGCATGCACTGTTAAAAAGAGTTGAGGACTTTCCAAAGGTGTCGAACAGAGAGAATCAGCGTTTGAGGGAACTAGGAGATCTTCTTCTGGAGCTACAAGCAGCAAAGCAGAACGGCTATCTTCCCGGCCTTTCTCATCTGGATACAGCACATGGAGTCAACCCTATCCTGGCGAAACTCCCATATAACCTGCAGGAGAAGTGGGTTACCGTTGCTTCAAAATACAAGAGAGAATGTGCTGTGTCCTATCCTCCATTTTCATTCTTTGTCAGATTCATCAGTGAGGAAGCCAAGGTTCGCAACGACCCTAGCTTTGCTTGTGTCACAACCTTCAGCCTGAGAACAGAAAAACCAACAGGTCTAAAGCAGAAACACCAGCTTCCAATCTCTGTCAGGAAAACGGATGTGTCACCAGCAGGTGGAGCTAATCAACATCTTACCACTGACAAGAGCATCACGGACCCTGATAAACAGTGTCCTCTGCATGGTAAACCGCATCCACTGAGGAAGTGTCGTCTGTTCAGAAGTAAGAGTCTAGAAGAAAGAAAATCTCTCCTGAAGGACAAGTATGTGTGTTTCAGATGTTGTTCTTCCATTAACCACATGGCTAAAGACTGCAATGTGCCATTAAAGTGCAGAGAATGTGGAAGTGAAACACATACTACAGCTCTTCATCCAGAACCTCTCCCTTTAAAGTGGAAAAGCTCCGCTGCTTCAGAAGACCACGGCGGGGAGCAAAACGAGCCAACAGCCACGGATGTGACATCTAAGTGCACTGAAATATGTGGAAATTTAGACGGCTCCAGATCATGTTCTAAAATATGTTTGGTGAGAGTGTATCCTGTAGGACAGTCAGAAAGAGCAGTCAAAATGTACGCTGTTCTTGATGAACAAAGCAACCGCTCACTTGCAAAGACAGACTTCTTTGATCTTTTCAATATTGATGGACACTTAGAGCCGTATACATTGAAGACGTGTTCAGGAGTCATGGACGTCACAGGAAGGCGAGCAAACAACTTCATCATCGAGTCTCTGGATGGTACGGCACAGCTCTCTCTTCCTACTCTCATCGAGTGCGACATGATTCCCGATGACAGAGCGGAAATCCCAGCTCCAGAAGTTGCTCTTCACTATCCCCACCTGAAGCCAGCAGCAGGCAAAATCCCAGACGTCGATCCGCATGCAGAAATCCTCATCCTCCTTGGTAGAGACATTCTCTGTGTGCACAAGGTCAGAGAGCAGCACAATGGACTCCACAATGAACCATACGCTCAACGTCTGGACCTTGGATGGGTCGTTGTTGGAGAGGTGTGTCTCGGAGCTGCACATAAGTCATTTCAAACCAAAGTCTACAAAACCAACATTCTACACAATGGACGAGCTTCACTTTTGGGTCCATGCACCAACAACATTCAGGTCAAAGAGAAGTTCAGTTGTCACACACCAAGCTTGAATCTTCAAAGTGCCATGCCTAACCAAGTGAGGGAGACTGACGATCTTGGTTATCAAGTATTTCAGAGAACAGAACACGACGACAACCTGGATCTGTCAATTGAAGATAGGATTTTTCTGGAAACACTGGATCAACAAACTTATAAGGATGAAGCAAACACATGGGTTGCCCCCTTACCTTTTCGAACACCACGGAACCGTCTTCCAAACAACCGACTTCAAGCTTTGAAGCGTCTGTCATCTGTAAGGCGCAATCTGGACAGGAAACCACAGATGAAAAAAGATTTCATCAACTTCATGCAGAAGATATTCGATGCGAAGCAAGCAGAGCCAGCTCCACCGCTAACAGAAGGCCAGGAATGTTGGTACCTACCCTTATTCGGCGTTTACCATCCACGCAAGCCAGATCAGATAAGAGTAGTGTTCGATTCCAGTGCTAAACATGAAGGACTTTCCCTTAATGACGTACTCCTCTGTGGTCCTGATCTGAACAACACCCTTCTCGGGGTCCTGATCCGTTTCCGCAAAGAACCAGTCGCAGTTACTGCAGATGTGCAGCAGATGTTTTATTGCTTCACAGTCTGCGAGGAACATCGCGATTTTTTGAGGTTCTTGTGGTATGAAGATAATGACCTGCAGAAACCAGTGAAAGAGTTTCGCATGACGGTCCATGTATTTGGCAACAGTCCGTCGCCAGCTGTTGCTATTTACTGCCTACGACGAGCCGCTTCAGAGGCAACAGAGTCCACTCCCGAAGCAAGAGAGTTTGTCATGCGCAACTTTTACGTGGATGATGGACTTGCATCGTTCCCCACTGAAACAGACGCTATCAAGGTTTTGAAGACGTCTCAAGAAATGTTAGCTGAGTCGAACATCAGACTACACAAGATAGCATCCAACAGCAGCAGCGTCATGCAAGCCTTCCCCACAGAAGACTGGGCCAAAGATGTTAAAGACTTCGATTTTGGAGGAGAATCACCGCCCCTACAGAGAAGCCTAGGTCTCGGCTGGAACCTAGTGACAGACAGCTTCACCTTCTGTGTTTCCTCAGAAGAGAAACCTTTGACTAAAAGAGGCATTCTCTCCACAGTGAACAGCCTATTTGATCCCTTAGGGTTTGTGGCGCCAGTTACTGTGGGGGGAAGGAACATAATGAGAGAGCTTTCTGTTGAACAGTACGATTGGGACGCTCCACTTCCAACAGCAAAACAAGAACAATGGAAACTCTGGAGAGACGCCATGAAAGAGCTGGAGCAGCTTGATATCCCAAGACCTTATGTACCTGTTTCATTGGCTACACAGACTCAGTACAGACAACTTTGTGTTTTTTCAGATGCTTCTGACATTGCTATAGCAGCTGTTGCTTACCTGAGAACTGTCTCCATGACAGGTGAGTGTCATGTGGGCTTCGTCATGGGAAAATCCAAACTGACACCGCGTCCGGCACATACAGTCCCTCGTCTGGAACTCTGCGCTGCCGTTTTGGCAGTCGAGGTGGCAGACTTCATTAAAGGTGAAATGGACATTGACATTCACTCAGTGCAATTCTACACAGATAGTAGAATTGTGCTAGGTTACATTAACAACACGTCACGCAGATTCTACGTCTACGTCTCCAACAGAATCACACGAATCAGGAAGTCTTCTCATCCACAGCAGTGGCAGTACATCAACACTGAACAAAACCCTGCTGACCACGGGACTAGGCCACTAGCTGCTGCAGACCTCAAGTGTACCAACTGGTTTTCTGGGCCATTGTTTCTGTCGAGGCCGCAGCAAGAGACCACTGCTCCTGTCGACAACTTTGAGCTGATACATCCAGACCAGGATCAAGAAATCCGTCCTGAGGTTACAGCCATCAGCACGAAGGTGTCATCGGCGTCAAAGAATCTGCTTGGGGCGCAGAGGTTTGAAAGATTCTCCTCGTGGAAGTCTCTGGTGCGAGCTATCTCCAGATTAATCAAGAGAATCAGAAGTGAGGTGAAGGTTCCTGATAGTGAAGGCAGTAGAGGAGAGGAAAATGTCCAAGCGACAGCTGTGATCATCAGGACAACGCAGCAAGAGGTCTTCTTTAAAGAGATAGAGCATCTTATCAAAGGGGATCCACTCCCAAGACAAAGCCCTCTTGTGAAATTGTCTCCATTTTTAGACCAAGATGGACTATTGAGAGTCGGTGGTCGTACATCCTCGTCAGACGTGAGCTTTGATGATAAACATCCTGTGATCATTCCAAAGACGCACACAGCCACACTATTGGTGAGACATTACCATGATCAAGTTGCACATCAGGGACGTCATTTTACAGAAGGCGCCCTGAGATCAGCCGGACTGTGGCTAATTGGGGGAAAGAAACTTGTTTCTACTGTCATACATAAATGTGTCACTTGCAAAAGACTCAGAGGTAAACTAGAGGAACAGAAGATGTCGGAGTTACCAGCAGACAGACTGTCATCATCGCCACCGTTTACTCATGTTGGAGTAGACGTCTTTGGCCCATGGATCGTGACGGCTCGAAGAACAAGAGGAGGCCACGCAGAGAGTAAGCGGTGGGCAGCCATGTTTACCTGTTTGAGCACCAGGGCGGTGCATATTGAGGTCCTAGAAACCATGACTACTGCGAGCTTCATTAATGGTCTCAGGCGGTTCACAGCAATCAGGGGACCCATCAAAACACTCCGGTCGGATCGGGGAACAAATTTTATTGGGGCGTGTAAGGAACTCAACCTTGACACAGAGGATCCTGATCTGCAGACACACCTCCATGACAGCAAATGCACCTGGGTCTTTAATCCTCCCCACTCCTCCCATATGGGTGGAGTGTGGGAGAGGATGATAGGCATCGCTCGGCGCATTCTGGATGCTCTGCTCCTCAAAACAAGCACATCCAACCTGACACATGAGGTGCTTACTACAGATGTTACTGGTTCAAATTTGCGGACTTCACGCGTGGTTCACGCGAGACGCCACAAGACTCATGCATTTTTTTTCTTTGGCGAGACAAGAGGTTTTAATGAAAAGCCTCAATGTGCCAGAACAACCGCCAGGTGGCATCTGTGAGAACGGAGGACGACAGGCGGATGACTCAGTGATCTGTGCAGTAATCCACAGCTTAAACTCTAGGCTATTAAACTAGAACTAACTACTGTATACCCTGCCTAAATCACAGAAAATATTGTAATATGATAAAGCCTGTCTTGCTTTATGACTTGATGATTATGTATCACAAATTATGAAGGATCATCTGCGCAAGGCAAAGATGATAGCATCAACAAAACACGGCGTAACACACGCGGCTGTATGGGACAGGCTTTTATTTAATTCAGAACAAACCGCTTAGCAAAAATGGAAAATATAGTCTATAATAATTAATTGATCTGTTGTTTGGCCACTGTTTGAAAATAACCCGAATTATGAGCAAATAATCTGATCCAGAGCAGCAGTCATAATCAGACTTCTTCTAAATAAACCTTAACATTCAATAACTGGGTCAGGTCGGACCATGGGGTTATTTTTTCTCTTCTTCTTCACAGGAGAAAATGAGGTGCCGCTCACGGACGCGTTGATGTTTTGTGATTTATCTGCTGCCTTGACTCTGCCCTTTATACATGTGCGTTCAGATTAACAATAAGACAAGCCATGGTTGAGTTTATTGAGTTTTAGCTGCTCAATCTCATTGTTTCAAAGAAAAGGGATTGATTTTTATAACGAAATGAAACGAAAACAATATTATATTGATACATTGTTGTAAAAAAAATCCAAAAGAAACGAAAATGAACTAAAGAAAATAACTTTCACACACACACATTAAAACAGTGCGATTGGTTGAAAGCTGATAATTAGCCATGTGCTTATAAGCTGATTGGCCGAAACCAAGAACAAAGCCGCGTGAATGGCCAATCGCCATGTGTTAACGGCCGACATGTAAATCAGCTGTTTCGATGGGCGTTATATGAATAGAGATGTTAATGTGGTACTTTGCACATAGGCTGTATACTTTCTGTAACTGGAAGAAAAACAGCCAGCTGGAAGAATGTGTTGCCTAAATCTTTTACTGTGTGGGAGATCTCCACCAACGTACTGTAGCCGGGGAGAAAGCAACCGTTCTGCTGCGGGGGGAGGGAGGGGGGCTGTCGGGGTGGAGGTGCTGAAATGGAGAGCTGTCCCCCACAAGGTGCTAAAGTGAGGGAGAGGAGTGGAGACGCCGGTTGATTTGAGCGATTTAAGCAAAGCAAAGCCTGGGCTTTTATTTGGTTTTATTATATGCTTGTGGTTTTTCTCTATTTTTGCCTGTTTTCACTCTGCACCTGCCCTAATGTGTGTCTCCCTTGTCTCTAGTAAATGAATATTTCCCACAATAAAATGAGTCTTTAGAACAAAGAACTGATTTTTTTTCTCTAGCTTTATAGAGCTTTATAGGCTATAATAACCTTGCTTACTGCTTTTTGAATCACTTGACAAAATAAGATGCCTCGAGCAAACTTGGATATGAAAACATTTTATTGAAGAAGAAAAAACACACACACATTGTAGCATCAAGTACTGTAGGCTACTGTAGGCTACAGTAGGGTGAGGATAGGACCCTCAGATGATCTTCTCGGAGTTCGCAAGAACTCGTTGATCTTATCTATGCAGTATTTCAAGTCCTTTCTGTCCATGCCTGGAAACTCCGTTCTCAGTGACTGCACTACAAAGTTCTTCACATTTTGTGGCAGTTCATGTTTCCCCCGGGATCCGTCCCAGTTTGTCGTTTTGGCCCAGGCTCGGTAATTGTCCTCTGAAATGACTCTCCGGAACAGTAGGCACCCAAAACGTCCCACCTGGCCGTGGCTCTGGTGACGGACTTGAGCATGGTCTTCAGGTCCGACATGCCTCAAGCTTACATCGGGGTGTTGGTGAGAGATGTTAATGCTGTCCGAGGTTGAAGATAGAACCAGCGGAGACATCGAGGCTTGCGACGAGGAAAGATCAGGAGTCGATGTGTGTCGTGGGATCGGCCTGACGGGGGTAAGGGGCGTAACCGGGATGCGAGTTCGCTGCTCGCGGAAAGCATCTCGCAGTTCTCCGATCCCAGCTCGGATCTCCTCCATGAAAGCCTGCCCTCTTCCTTCGGAGTTCCCGCTCTCTCTGAGGTTTTGATTTTCCTGCCTCAGGGTTGCCAGTTCATCCTCCATCCGGGTAATTTTTGCGAGCAGGGTCTCTTTTTCTGCCAGAAGCTTGCCTTTTTCCTCTTTCTCGCGCTGCAGCTGCTGCGTTCTGTGGTCCAGGAGCATATTCAGAGCAACATCACCAGGAACACGAGGAGCCACCAAACGAGAAACCTCTGCCTGTGGTTTGAAAAACAAACAAGTAATGAGTCATGGTTTACGGTATAATAAACAAGGGAGATAGAGTAGTATACAGTACACGGTATAAAGTGTAGTCTAGGCCTATGACACTTACCGCTTTTTTTTGGATGAGACGCTTTGCTGGCGGGGCAGACGATTGTGCGGTTTTTGCTGCAACCTGTAACAAGGAAAAATAGCAAAGAAATTAGAGACTGAAAATTAAAAACGTTGATCTCTTCCATTAGGTTGACAAATGTTTGATTCTCGCTTGTAAATGTAATGGGAAAAAATACCTTTTTGCGCCCCCGTGCAGCAGGTGGTGAGTTCTCATCTCGGGGAAAGAGAGCCTTGCTGACCTTGGATGCTCCGTAGAAACGTGCGCTCTTCATCTTGAAGCAGTTGAATTCGGTCAGCTAAAGTAATCAGTAGGTCGAGTCGAGTAATCAGCAGGGGGCCATATAGCCCATATGGTACAGAACTGAGGACGTGATTGAACAAGGCAGCAGAGTTACAGTAGGGTAGCCACGCCCATTAGGCGAATGTGAGACCCACAGTAAAAGAAAAAAAATCATTTTAGACCAGACACGCCCCTTGGGAGAGGCATCCTAATCAACGCCCACTCAGCAAGAATAAATTGTTGTAGCCTACTGTACATGGACTACATTTGGTTAGTCTTCATTGAGTTGGACTTCGATTTACTCAGAGATGGCTATGATCGACGCGAAAACGAGTGAACTCATCAAGACTCTGCGGAGGAAAGGCTGGACTGCACGAGCCATCGCTGCACATCTCAAGTCGGCCGGAGTCTCAGCCTCCCTGCGCACAATTCAGCATCATTTCCTGCATGCAACTGTGGAGAAAAGAGTCTGTAAACCACGTAAACTGACAAGGTATTGCCAATATATATATATTTTCATTATTATTATTATTATTATTATTATTATTATTATTATTATTATTATTATTATTGTTGTTATTACCCTAACAATGTCTCTCTATCAGTCAGGTGGTGGAAAGACTAGATGCCATCCTGAAAGCAAACGACGAGTTACCTGCAAGAAAATTGAAAGAGATTCTTTTGCGTGACCACAACATAAACATCAGTTTATGGTCGGTGCGGAAGGCGTTGCATCAGCTTGGCTGGAACTATGGGAAGTCAAGGTAAAACATTAGGCTCTTTTGCATCTTGCATTGAAATTTTAAATTATGTTACATTTATTAGTAATGAACTGCTCGCTTAAGCCTAATTTCTACATATTCTGCAGATTTGTTCCTATGACGAGGGACAAAAACAAAGAAGCACGTCTACTCCAGGCTGAGAAATGGAAAGCTGCTGGGGAGAAATTCGACGATGTCCTCTTCACCGACGAGTCGACTGTGGCCCTTGAGCGTTTTGCCTTGAAGTGCTGGAGGAGGAGCAACTTTGCAGGGACGCCAAAGCCTAAAGCTAAACACCCCCTCAAGCTTCATGTCTGGGGTGGAATTTCACGCTGTGGCCCTTGCCCGCTTCTCATTTTCGACGGTGAGTGGGGAAAAAACGTAGTTTGAATATATATAGACCTACCTAACAATTTAGTCTGAAACAGAGTTAAAATAAAAAAAATAAAAAAATGAAGAATAAAAAATGTTGAAATTAAGCCCGTTATGTCACCCACAGGCATTATGGACCGACACTTTTACCAAGAGGAAATCATCCGAAAAGTTGCTGGTCCATACCTCAGAGAGCAGTATCCGATGCGCACACATCGATTCTTCCAAGGTATCATCTTAACACTTTTTTAAAACCATCCTTAACATTCTTAGGCTACAATAAAGGCAATGTAATGATGATTTAGTTGGTGAAATCTAATGTTTTCTTTATTTTCCCTCCACCAGACAATGATCCCAAACACACTGCAATCAGTGTCAGAGCCTGTATGAAGACAGAGGGAATCAACTGGGTGCCAACACCAGCAGAGTAAGTTAGTCATAAATTTGGCGTGATTACCTGCATTAATAATGATGCATTTATAATTGGGATAAATTAATAGCAGGAAATAAGTGCTAATCTATCATATTCTTCTGTTTAGGTCACCAGATCTAAACCCGATAGAGCTGGTCTGGGCTTCGATGAAGCACTACATCCGCTCTGAGGCGAAACCAACTAACAGGGAGGAGTTGGAAGCAGCGATCCAGACATTTTGGATGGAGAAGCTGACCATCAGCGTCTGTAATAAGTACATCGATCATCTGGACAGTGTCATTGAGAAAGTTATAGAACTGAAGGGAGGAGCGACTGGCATGTGACCGTAATCGATATCCTGTCCTGGGGATGCTGTTTGTGTGCCTGCTGGTGACTGTAGCCTAATATAAAGCTGCTGTATATTTTAAATAAAGCTAGAGTGCAGTCACTGAGAACGGAGTTTCCAGGCATGGACAGAAAGGACTTGAAATGAAACTTGATGCTACAATGTGTGTGTGTTTTTTCTTCAATAAAATGTTTTCATATCCAAGTTTGCTCGAGGCATCTTATTTTGTCAAGTGATTCAAAAAGCAGTAAGCAAGGTTATTATAGCCTATAAAGCTCTATAAAGCTAGAGAAAAAAATCAGTTCTTTGTTCTAAAGACTCATTTTATTGTGGGAAATATTCATTTACTAGAGACAAGGGAGACACACATTAGGGCAGGTGCAGAGTGAAAACAGGCAAAAATAGAGAAAAACCACAAGCATATAATAAAACCAAATAAAAGCCCAGGCTTTGCTTTGCTTAAATCGCTCAAATCAACCGGCGTCTCCACTCCTCTCCCTCACTTTAGCACCTTGTGGGGGACAGCTCTCCATTTCAGCACCTCCACCCCGACAGCCCCCCTCCCTCCCCCCGCAGCAGAACGGTTGCTTTCTCCCCGGCTACAGTACGTTGGTGGAGATCTCCCACACAGTAAAAGATTTAGGCAACACATTCTTCCAGCTGGCTGTTTTTCTTCCAGTTACAGAAAGTATACAGCCTATGTGCAAAGTACCACATTAACATCTCTATTCATATAACGCCCATCGAAACAGCTGATTTACATGTCGGCCGTTAACACATGGCGATTGGCCATTCACGCGGCTTTGTTCTTGGTTTCGGCCAATCAGCTTATAAGCACATGGCTAATTATCAGCTTTCAACCAATCGCACTGTTTTAATGTGTGTGTGTGAAAGTTATTTTCTTTAGTTCATTTTCGTTTCTTTTGGATTTTTTTTACAACAATGTATCAATATAATATTGTTTTCGTTTCATTTCGTTATAAAAATCAATCCCTTTTCTTTGAAACAATGAGATTGAGCAGCTAAAACTCAATAAACTCAACCATGGCTTGTCTTATTGTTAATCTGAACGCACATGTATAAAGGGCAGAGTCAAGGCAGCAGATAAATCACAAAACATCAACGCGTCCGTGAGCGGCACCTCATTTTCTCCTGTGAAGAAGAAGAGAAAAAATAACCCCATGGTCCGACCTGACCCAGTTATTGAATGTTAAGGTTTATTTAGAAGAAGTCTGATTATGACTGCTGCTCTGGATCAGATTATTTGCTCATAATTCGGGTTATTTTCAAACAGTGGCCAAACAACAGATCAATTAATTATGCATGGCTGACGGTGTCACTTTGTATCGGCCGCGTCTTCTATCGAGGGAAAGTTATTTATCCTATGTTTTATCGCCCAGCCCCAAAGTGACACAGACCCGTTCATTCACAAGAAATCATCCAGCTGCACTCTCAAACAAGGTGCGGAGTGAGAAATCTGCGGCACTACTGCACAGTACTGTAGTTGGCTCATTTTAAAAACACATTTTGGAGATGACGAGACAGATGACCGAAAAAAGAGAGTGAGACGTGGGCTATAGTCTACTGTAGCTGCCGTCGTTACATTTTGTCATTGAAAAACTAGGCTACTATATTATTTACTGTCTGCAGCTAGTTCTCCTTTCATCCTCTTGTATTCTGTATCATGAACAGCGCCACTCCTAATCGCGGCTATCAGGCTGTCAGCATTGTCCCCAAAACGTCTGAGCAGTATTTAGTACGGTGCTGCCACCTAGAGGAAAACAGTTGTGGTGAAAAGTCACGCGATCACGCGATCCTGCAGTGCAGGAAAAACCCCGCAAATTTGAACCAGTAACATCTGTACCTTGATGGCAGAAGTCACCGCCATCATGAACTCAAGACCATTGGTTCCAGTATCTTCTGACCCTGAAGCTCCCGCAGTTCTTACTCCATCAATGTTGTTGACACAAAAGACAGATGTTCTGTCTGCTCCTGAAGGTGACTTTGATGTAAACGACCTCTCTATCAAGCACTGGAAAAAGGTTCAAGGCCTCGCCGACGCTTTCTGGAGGAGGTGGAGACAAGAATACTTGTCAACGCTCCAACCCAGAAAAAAGTGGCACACTGACAGACGTAACCTGCAAGTAGGAGACGTTGTTTTACTGAAAGATTCACAGGCCAGAAGATCTGAGTGGCCTACGGGACTCATTGTTAAGACTGTACCCAGCCGAGATAATAGGGTACGCAAGGTGGAAGTTAGGGTGGTTAAACAAGGTACCCCTAAGGTGTATTTGCGACCTATCACAGAGGTCATCTTACTTTTCCCTAAAGACAGTGTGTAGTGGTATAAAGTATTATACCAGGCGGGGAGTGTTCTGCCCTTTGTGGCATGTAGTTACACGTCTTCGCCAGAGGGTGGCAGTATGACAATAGAGGTGGAGTGAATGACAATAACATCAGCAGAAGCAGCTAGTCTGCAGCCAAACTTCGGCAGTTCCAGTTGGTTTGAGTTTAAGAGATCATAAGCCTGTGAGTATTATTGTCAACACAATCGACATATAGCTTGATATATTGCTGTTTCTGTAATGGATATAAAACGACAGTTATTTTACGTTTTTACCGATATTACGATGCTAAACCGTTAGCCCGTCTATGGCGTTTTCCATTGTAAATTAGCATCAAGCTAACGGTCTATTTTCTTGTTTGTTTACATTACTGACTTTACTGTATAGAGTTAACTTTGATTTAAGCTGTGTTAATTGAACACATTATGTACTCAAAGCTACATAGTCTAATGCTTATCTTCTTTCTGTATGTGTCAGTTTACAGTGCTCTTCAAAAGTGTCAATAAACCCTTGAAGAAAAGGAAAACATTGCTTCTTATTGAAGACTATCTGTTAGCTATCTGCTAAACTAGACCACGTCCAGGGAGGGCAGAATACTACCTATTATTACATTGACATTAAGAGCAGAAATTTTCCCAACTGCTGCTACAACAGACTCAGAACTAAATTTTGAAAAATATAAAAAATATCTCAAATCTATACATTTAGTAATATTAGGTTGGTGGTACTACTGTGGGACAAAAAAAGTATTATATTTTACATACACTTGAGACATCAGGGTCTGGAACAGGACACAGCATTTGTCCCACTTCCCACAGTTGGTTGGGTGACAAGTTCTGTTCTGATCTCAATGGATGGTTGTCCCATCCATCACGGAACACATCAAGGGAGGCCTGGAGCCGTGGGATGAAGACATAATGGCAGCTGAACAAGTGGAGTTCATTTGACAGATCAAGATGTCCTTCGTCTTCTAAGTTGTGGAGAGCACTATAGAAGACATTTGTCACTGACATGTAGACATCTCTCCAAAGTCTCTCAATCCTGAAAAAATAGCAGAAATACCTAAGTAAATATAGGTTTTCTCACAACAGTGGGTGGTTCATGAACAATATAACATATCAATATCATATTTAAAGTTTGATAAGCGCAAGATTTAAACAGGAAAATGCCAGACAGTGGGTTATCTACAATTTACTGGAGTGCATCTGATAAACCAAGCCCAGACAACAGCAGTCCATCAACCATAATCAGTGGTGGAAATTAACATTTGCTTGTAGCTTACTTGGTACAATTTTGAGGCACTTGCTACTTTATATTATTTATATTATTTTTATATTATATTAAATATTGTACTTTCTACTCCACTACATTTATTTACAACTTTAGTTCCTTTTCAGATGCAGATTTGACACAATGGATAATATAACAAGCTTTTAAAATACAAACATTGTTAAAGATGAAACCAGTGGTTTCAACCTTTTAGTCTTTTGACGTCTTACAAACAGCAGTGTGTAGTCGGGTCACATTTCACATATCTATGAGTTGTTAACAGCTCCACCAAATAGGGATTTTTACCTCTAAACTTCTCACATGGTTTCATTTCAATAAATGTTCAAATGATCCAATATTTCACCAAAAATCAAAGATTAGAGAAAAAGTCCAGAAACTGAAAACAGATTTGTGTATCAGAACTTTGTTTCTTCTTCTTTCCTCTCCCATTAATCATCTCACGACCCCTCAGATTTATCTGGTGACCCTTTGGAGGGGCCCGACCCCTAGGTTGGGAACCACTGGACTAAACGTAAAGGATCTCAATACTTTGTCCACCACTGCCGATAGTTTTTGTGTGGTGTTGGTGGTGATTGCAAGAATATCAGCAATGTTTTCTAAAGCATTGCTAGGTTGTCATAGGCGGATAAAACCACATCTTTAGTGAGTTATATTACATGACGAAATACATAGCTAATGGTTAATAGATGGCTGTCAAAGTAACCCAGGTGCTTTATGATATCTTGCAAGACATTGTAGGTGTTTATGTGTAAATTGTGGTGGATGACGTGTTAAAAAATACCTTTGATTGTGAACACTCTTGCCAGAGATAAAACTCCCAATTCCAGTGCCCCGAATTGAGAACATGAGACGTGCTACACCAACATTTTCAACTCCTTGATCAGCTCTTATCCTGAAAAATGTACATAAAAACAACACAATTTTCATGGAATTTTGTGGAACACAAAAAATGTTATGTTATTCAAAGATCAATGCATAGCAATTAAGAAACATATTAAATTTTTACAGTCAAGTTTTTTGGTCAGTAGTCAGTTGGACAGACACATTTTGATATTGATTGTCTGAATTAACTTGTTTACCTGTGCAACATAGGTTACCATATGAATAATCCTGGTTAAAAATGAGCCTGCCTCATGTGAAGTTATTAGTTGTGGGGCCGTATTCACACAATATCTTAAGCCTATAGTCACTCCTAACTGCAAGATTTAGGAGAAAATCCTAAAAATAAGGTGTGTCGGCCCTACCTTAAGGACTCATACATTTTTGGTTTAAGAGTAAATCTTGAAACATTTTAACACTAAAAGAAGCTCTAATGCCTGTGAATAGTAAGAGGAAGCTGAGAGGACTCCTAAGTCACCTCAGAACCAAGACCTGCTCACAATCAGTCCTGATGAACATGATGGGCCCTAGTTTGCTGGCGCAGCGCAGGTGGCGCAAGGTAGCGCAGCCGGTCTAATGCAAGTTTCGACCAGCGCAGCCGAGCGCAAAGTCAGATTGGAAGATTGGCAGATCGCGCTGCACTGAGATAGGCGTGGCGGCGCAGCAGGGGGAGGCGTCACAGATTCTGCTTGGTGCAGTGGAAGTTTCGTCCGAAAATGTCCCGCCGAGGTTGCGCTGAAAGCTCGCCACCTCCAACCAGGTCTAGTCTCAGCGCAGCGCGGAGCGCAGCAGGTGCAGTGGAAGTTTGGCTGACTGACCTGCAGTGCACACACGTCACCAAGACCTCACAGGCAGATCTCCACAGTTCCAGACACATTTCAATGCAATAAATATCCACAATAACCACTATTTAATGCAACTAACGGAATCAACACGTGAATTTATATCTATATAGATTGTCCCGTCACATCTTACGTCAGATCAAAGCAGAGATCAAAGGCTGTCGGCGCGTAATGGAAACTCCACCTGAATTAACACAGCAGGGACGAACTGGCACTGAAAAGCAGCTGTGGATGTCCCAAGCAGGACTGAGGGTGGATGACTGCATGTCACTGCCGTGTTGAGATACCACTCTGCCCTTGTGATGATCGCTGTATTTATTTATTTACTTATTAATTCATAAGCACGTGCGACCGCATCACGCGGCCGTAATGAAAAACAAAACACAAATCATCATCTCTCTTAGTCCAGCACAACAGCCTCGGTATCAGATAGTCAGTATATAGCCTACTACAGTACTCAGCATCTCTATCACAGAAAAAAAAAAAGAGAAAAAAAGAGACGGACAGAGAGAGAGAGAGAGGAGGACAGAGAGAGAGAGAGAGGAGGACAGAGAGAGAGAGAGAGAGGGAGAGAGAGAGAGCGCGTCCTTGCTGATTTCATCCACATGGTGTGTGTTTATGTTGTGATTAGTGTAGCCTACACCTCTGATCTTATACACAGGGTTTGAATAAATGTGAGTTTCTTTATTAGTTTATTAGTTGTTGTTTCTTAGATTGCGTAGGGGTTCTCAGTGTATCAGATCAATCCTGGTTAAGTATATTAGTAAACTCATTATTGGTCACTCTGAGCTCGGACCTCCGGGGAAACAGCTGTTTCCTTCGGGGAGAGGTTCGGCCTCTGGCGTCGCTGTCTCCTCCGTCCATGTCAAAGTATAAAATGACAAACTTGCAGCGCGCATCGCCCTCCGCGCAGTTAAAGGTGAGGAGAGGAGCTCCTTTGATTGGTGAAGATCTGACTCGGCTGTGTCAAACCCACTCCACGCCTTTCTCTCCTCCTTCTGTCTCCCTCCCGCCCTCTCTCCTCCCTCTTCGCCGTTTGCGCCGGTGGGAGGGACGAGGGGAGGGGTTGCGCCGGTCTAAGTCTGACTGCGCGGCCCACCAGACTTGCGAAATGGACCTGGGCCACACCCCGTTGGCGTGGCGAAGCTGCGCTGATCACAGACTTCACCTGGTCGACGAAACTAGGGCCCCATGTATCTCTGCCATTTGTCCAAATTAAGAATCAAACCAAAATGAGCACAATTTGTTTGTATGTTTAGAGTACAACCACACCATTTAAATAAAGCTGGTTTTGTGACCAATGCTGGATTTTAAGGTGAATATAGTGCTATATGTATGACTACTATATAAAGTACTTGAGTGAATATTACTCTTAATTATTTTAAATGGCAGTTCATTCTTGAAACATGATGTCCCCCATTGAAAAGGGGTCAACCCTGGCCATTTTTTTTAGTTTCGGCATTATTGTTTTTCTTTACTAAAATTGTCTCTCAGCAGCTTTGTGACAAGGTCTCAAGAGGAAATCTTACCTCTATAATCTTATTTACTGTGGCCCAAAAACTGTGATGCATACTGAAAACTCTACCATTACATCCCTAAATATGGCCCCTTATCTTGTACTTTTACTCTTAATGTGCTTGTGATGTAGACAATTAGAACTCTTGTTGCTGGGTCCAGTATATTGTTGTAGTTACTTAGCAATATTATCATGTACATTGTACCTCAGTGGGAAGCCGTACTTTTCCACAGACTCTTGGAAAAAGGCCAGGGTAGTAGATGACAGATTGTTATTTGCAGCTCCAAGGTACATTATCTGAAACAAAAAAGCCATAATTAAAAAATATATATAATGTAAAACATGTCTATAGCTGTGTCCAAAATCACTCCTGTATTAACTATTGCCTATAAAATCAACACTGATCTCTCAGTAGTGAATAGAGATTTCAGATAATTACTAAAAGTGTTGTGCAAAAATGTTTAATTTTCTGTTTTTTAAAGGTCCAGAATAGTGTGTAGGTTTTAGTTGTTTTGAGGAACTTTGGATGGAGCTGTGCCAAGTTTCAAAAATAAATAAAGTTATGTAACCAATTACTGTAACTGCCTTAACACTGCTTAATTATCATTATTGAGTGTCATTACTGACAGATGTGAAGCTGCCAGGTGCGTTGCATTGTGGGATTGTTAGCAGGAATTGGTGTGCCTGCTATGGACACCATGGCTGTGTCCAAAATAATTCCCTACTTATTAAACAGTGCTCTACATATTTTAGTGTCAAAAAGAAAGTCAATTAATCAATTATGTAGTGCATTCTTAAAAGTAGAGCCTGATATGTACACTACAGTGATTATGTAAAATGGTAATGATTTGTATATGTCCAAAATGTCTATTTACTGCTCACTAATGAATAAACAACATAGTGTATATTATATAGGGAGTACTGAATGAGTGAATGGGACAGTGGTAGATTAATTGTTTAAGAAAATAATCGTTTTATCCAGCCCTAGATCGGGACATTCCTAATGGGCATCAATTTTGGAAAAAGCCTACCAAGGACATGCATCGATACTGACTGATTACATTACATCAAAACATTTATACATTTTACACAAACCCACCTTCCTGGAATATCCATCCACTCCGCCGAAAATAACAATGTTATATCTGTTGTGAGAACAACAAAAATGATTAAATGAATGAACATAACATGGAGAGATTGGAATGTAAAGACTTGATTAACATAGACTTGATACATTGTATGAATGCACAAAATCTTTCTTACCGAATCAGCTTGTGGTTCGTATCTATATGAACAAGAGACCGTGGGCATGGCACTGAATATGTGCGTCTCACAGTACACCCCATTGAGGTCAGTCTTGTCAGCACACCTATGGTGTCCACTCTGTGCATCGAAGCCCTTACACGCTCCCACTGAACCAGGCACCCTCTGGATTTAAGGGACCCTTTCATCATTCGGTACCCACAGTGTGGCATTGTCAACTTTATGTCTGCAACCATGGCATCCAACTCCTCATCTGTCATTTGACTATACAGTGAAGTCACTGACATGTTGTTTTCTGATAGTCTTCTGTGGACTGTACATCTCGACACTCCCAACAGGCTTGCAATGGTTGTGACAGATAAAGGTATTTCAAGAAGATGCTGAAGGTACTCAGGGCTAATATAAAGCTTTGGGCGCCCTGCATGATCTGCATCTATTTGCACCTGAAGATTTGGTTCCAAATTTTGGACATGCTCCCTTTCATCCCTGATCAACCTACACAGTCCGGATAGTGTGTCCATGATGCATACTGGAATGTCAATGCTACTTGAAATGGCACTACAGAACACCAGGTCTTGAGTACAAACAAATTCCATGCGGTCCAAATCCAGTGGCCTGTGATTTAAAACATGTAGCAGCCGAGAATGTAGCCTCTCAAGGATGTAGCGACGAAGCAGAACCTGCCAAAGAGAAATAATTTGCCATTAATTTAACCAACAGCCTATTCCTCACAGACAGTCTGACAATTCATGGAGAAATGTGAAGTGTGCTAATGACTGATAGCGGACACACAGCTGTCAATTTAGAATGATTCTGATTCACTAACATAACAACAGTGGTGAGAACCAAATTGGCCAGAAACATTTCCACACACAAATTAGTGATTGAGGCCCATTGTCTTGTAAAGTGCAACAATCTGTATAGAAACACATATGATCATGAAACATTTGATAAAACACCTGTAGCAGTAACCATAATTAAGTAAATGTGTGTCATGAATCATGAGTGATGAATAACACTGTGCCATTTAAAATTGACAAAGGATGTCACAATTAGGGATGGAGTGATTTTCGATCGGATCGTCTATCGGCGATCGAAGGGACGATCGTGATTTTTTTTTCAAATGGCGATCTTTAATTAATTTACTGCCATAAGATGTTAAAGAAATAATCTCTAGAACCTGCGCTCTACTGTGTACTTGAAAAATGTTTCATGGAGCAACATGTCTGCATACAGAGCCCTTGGATCTGTGCAACAGAGGAGTGAATATTAAACTCTTAATTCCTGATCTTTTTTTTTCCTTCTCACTTTTTTTCGGAGGTGCATGCCGCGGACGCAGGCTGTGCGGGGTGGGGCGGGTCATTAAAAAAACTGATGATGAAGAGTGTGTTATCTGGGGCGCGCTGATGTTGACGAGAAAGCCGGCGGAGGTGTGAAGGAACCGGTGAGACGGCGGCTGGGCGCATCATCAGAGCGGGGTTGCTTTCACTGAGAGCAGAGAGCAGACCGGGGAGAGAGAGAGGCGGCCGTGGCGGCTGCTGCACTCGCGCTGCACTGTGACTCTCCCACTCCTCACGAGCTCCACACTGACAAGCTACCGGCAACACAGCGCCTCTGTCTGCCCTTTCAAAGTAAAACGCCGCTGTCTGACGTTTAATAGCGGCGGGGATGGTTGTGGAAATAGATGCAGTGGTGTGGGGCGGGTCAAAATACTTCATAGATGCGCGCTTCATGCATGCGTGCTTGTCTGTGTGTGACAATAACGGAGAGGGAGCGCTATGCGGAGATGAATGAACGGAACTATATAGCAAGTTTTTTTTTTTTTTTTTTTTTTAAAGCTGACGTAATTGCAACCCCCCCCCCCGGCGATTGGATCGCCTATCGGCGATCGACAGTGTCCACGATCGAATGATCTGAATATAGGGCCGATTTCCCATCCCTAGTCACAATGATACAAAATACGGTCACACTGAGCCTATGGACTAGTATTGCAACTTACATTGCGCCTTCACCTAAAAGACGGAGGGAAACAAGCTAACAGCTAGTAATAATGAACAGCTCTGTGCATTGGTTGAAATAAATAGTTTTTCAGTAGCGGGCTTTTGAGAAGCTCTTTTAGTTGTTTCGGTCGCTTCTGTAATTATCACTGTTGTGCTAGTTACTGAAAAATAGTAACTAGTTACAGTTACTAGTTACTCCATTAAAAAAGTAACTCAGTTAGTAACTCAGTTACTTAAACCAAAAAGTAATGCGTTACTAAGAAAGTAACTTTTTTCGTTACTTTAAAACGTGTTTTTCCCAATGCTCCCATTAAATAAAGGTTGATTGAATTCCCCTCTAACCCTTTCAGTTCTGTACTGATGCTGATGAAAAAACATCTGCTTTTATCTGTAAAATGTTACCATCATCATTGCATGTTGGCTCCAGCAGCAGTTTGACCTAACAGAACTGCAAAAAAATCTTGAGGCTACGTCTTGACCGAGTTACATTCAAGAACCTGTTTTCAATGACAGAACATTTCACTCAAGCGGTAATTTTTATCGATCGATCAGCTGTGTTTACACAGAGCGATCAGCTGTGTTTACACAGAGCGCTCTGTGTTTACCGTTTCAGGTGTCATAGTTGGAGTCCGTCTGTCCACTCTAACCGCTGCTGTTCGGGTGGAGTGGGTGCTTGCTGCTCGCTGTGACTCTGGAGCTGTGTCCCAGCTGCAGCCTGAACTGACACACAGCTTTGGACTCGGATGCTGCGTTAGCTAATGCTACCTTATTACACGGCTCTATTGAATGCTGCTCTCTGATTGGTCCAGCGCTGCGTTCTGCGGTCTATTATTTCTGTATAACAGACCGTCGTCAAGTATAACAGACCGTTGCTAGGGACGCCGCTCTGATCAGCGCAGCACAGAAAAGAGAAACTATGCAGGATATTTACCTTTTGTTTCATTTTTACCGTCATTAAACAGCTTCGGACTATTAGTGATGTTAGATAAATGACTGGTAACTTGTTACAAGGAGAGTGGAGGCTCCTTCCACATCGCTGCTGGAAACCAAACCTGCATCAGAGCCTCTGACCCGGTCTCACAGCTCTCCTCTCCTCTCCTCTCGTCTCGGTGGCACCGCGACTCCGCGACACAAACGCACCCCGTAAACAGTAAAGTTAATCTCTTGTTTATGACCGACACGACTACACACAATACACACATCTGAACACGTGTATGGTAATCTATCGATCCTCTGATTATCAAAGGCTTCAAATGCACGAACGGGAGGAGGCGGGAGGAAAGAACGGGAGGAAACCCCTTCATGTTGAATGAAACCATACAACCTGTCGGGGTTTATTTCTCCATAACAACCTCCGAACTATACATTATCCCTTACTTAGCTCGCCATCATGCCGTGCTCTGACCAAGGGGGCAGTTGTCGGTCTGAGAAGTGAAGCTCACTTCCGCATTCAAAAAGCTGCAATCCCCTCGGCTGTCGCTGGGGGCTGGCTCCAGAAGGGAGCAACTCCAATCTAGCCCCATGTTAAAATAGCCGATTTTACAGCTTAAAAAAACATATTTACAGCCTGGTACATTTTATTTTTTTGGTCTCAATCGATAGTTTCTACCCCCGCACACACTCTGAGGGGGGTGAATTTTTTTTTAACTCTACCGTTTTACTATTATTAGGTTTAAAGTTCTGGCCAATCAGGGCGCAGAACCGTTGAGTGACAGGTCCGGCGACCGCTGCTACGAGGCCAGTGGGCGGGCTCTCGGCCGGCCAACGGCCGCACCGCTCCAAATATGGCAAGTAGAATCCAACATGGCGCGGTTCAAACCCCCGTAGTAGCGGCACAAAACAGACTCCCCCAAACCAATGGGTGACGTCACGGACGCTACGTCCATTCTTTTTACAGTCTATGGCTCTGACCTATGGCTCTGACCTGTCTCGTCCTCTTCATGGAGCGTGTTTGTAGGACGCTAGAGGGCACCGAGTGCTTTGTTGTGCTCTGTCTTTCAATTCAATGAAACTTTATTGATCGCTATGTTATGGGAACTGTGTGCCATTGTAAAACCTCACCAGAACGAACGGAAAAGAACGGAGTAACGCAGCGTTCGGTAACGGAAACGGAGTTACTGATTTTAAAAAAGCAACGCGTTACGTTATTAGTTACTGAAAAAAGTAACGGCGTTACTAATAACGCGTTACTACCCAACACTGGTAATTATATTATGCGGGCTGATTTTACATTGCGTTTGTTTAAGAAAAAACAAACGTTCACTTACCCATGGGTTGTTAGAAGATCCAAACGACTCATTAACAGCAGCCATCTGACACATGCAAGTCACCCTCCTGTGTGGGCAACAACGTTTTCAGCCAACGTTAATGGGACCTGTTAATTTAGCTAGCTTCTAGTGCTAACGTTACTTGACATATTTGCTCAGTGACACACACAAGCTGAGCAAACGTAACTTGTTCACAAATAACATTACTGATAATTTATTTTAAGAAGGCAATAATACTTCTGACAACTAAGTTACTGTTGAAACATGAACTTGTACTTACAGCGAACACTCTTGAATTCATGGTATTGCCTCCCGACCATACACTCGACACAACGCCAACCGTGAGCGCAATGAAATGACCCCAAGTGACACGCTTATCATCACTGGGTGCTACGCGCCGACTGGTGGTGTGTAGGCGGTACTGCTACTGCAGCCAGGCAGCGTGAGCCTGTGAGCCTGAGCTCAGGGCAAAGGAACACTGAGGTCACAGACAAATCTCATTTCTACACATTTGCAGATCACAGATCTGCCGCGGCAGAAGTGTTGCAAAATTCACGTGTAAAAACACAGCCAATGGAGAGGTCCTGCCTGAGTTGTAAGTGATGACAGACATTTACAGATCTATGTACGCATTTACAGATCGGTTTACACATTTACAGATCAATGTACACTTACAGATCTGTGTTCACATTCACAGATCTTTGCATGCACTTGCAGATTTGTCTTCACTTGCAAATCTGAATACAGACACAGATTTTTTTTACACACACACACAGGTCTGAATACACACACACAGATCTGAATACGCACACACAGATCTGAATACACACACACAGATCTGAATACGCACACACAGATCTGAATACACACACACAGATTGAGATACGCATTTGCAAATAATATTGCAACAGTAATAGCTCCATAGTTTTAGACCATTTCTTTGTATTAGTCTGAAAGAAGACATGTTATGGAAGCAAAATAGCCCAAAATCTCAAAATTGATAAGTGCATGAAAAAACGATGTTTTTGCCTGCCGTGTCTCACCTTAACCTCCAGAGCCTTGAAGAATATTGTCCTCCATCGGGTCTTCATGCTCCCAAAGGACCTCTCCACGATGGATCTGGCCTTGGCATGGTGGGAGTTGAAGTGCCTGGCTGTCGGTTGGTGGACTGGCTCTTTGTAGGGTGTGATGAGGCCGATGGGAGCAGACAGACAGGGGTACCCACCATCCCCAAGGATAAAAAAGCCTTGGGGTGGATATAGCTGGCCTGTTTAC